>NW_011365482.1:144556-170312 GCF_000735185.1 Notothenia coriiceps | reverse complement strand
GTAAACACAGTGAAGGCACTGCGTAAAAGACACAGCTCTCTGCGCGCAGATAGCAGATACTGAGAGTCACGGGCATGAATTCATAGATCAAGGCAGACTGGTTCATTCTCCTGTTTTGCAAATCCAGTGCTTAAACTAATAGCTCTACACCTCTTGCCGAAATGTCCCTAAAATGAAGTCGAGTTTGAAATATATCTCAAATATTGCATGCACTGTCATTTCCCCACACACACATAACAGTCTGCAATGAAACGATTGTCTCCTGTGCGCTCCACTTCCTACTTGGCGCACCGGTAACTTTCTCGTGGCCTCGTTTTATTTAAATTGAGGCCACAAATTACATCTCGTGCGCACAAATTAATAAAACGTGGCCTCGTTTTATTTATTTTTCTCTCCAGGGCTCCGTATAAACTAAACTTTAACTGTGAAATATTCTGATGATTGTATTTGCAGTAGTTATGAATGTATTTATTGTTTAGAGAGTAATACAGTATATACCCTAACATGTTGGGAAACCCCAATGATAATCTTCTTTAAGTGTAGTTACTTGTCCGGCAGTCCTCACATTGGAGATCCTCGAACTAGAGAATGTTGGACTTTGTTGCTTAAAATGGCTTGAATGATACATCAATAACCAAAACAGTTGCCAATTCATTTTTTATTGATATAAAATACATTCTATTAAAAAGAGCATCATGTTATTCTTCATTGCTGTCAAGACAAACCACATGTTCCAGTGATCCAATATGACTTAAGTATGTTAAAGGGGACCGATCATGCAAAATACGCCTTTGTACGTCTTTTATACATGAATATGTGTCCCCGGTGTTCCAGGGAACTCACCAAGTGTCAGAAAACACAACCCTCTCTATTTTCCTCCTTAGCCATTCTCTAAAAAAGGGGCTGCAACGGATCTGAAAAAAACGGATCCAGATTTCAACACTTTTCTACGTCACAAAGAGGTGCTCCGCTTATTGGTCAACTCTCCACCTATCAGGGGAATGAGCCACGGCCACGTGCATTGCCAAACCTCTCATTCGCATATACTGTAGGACGGATTTCCGTCCATTTGGCTATTCAAATGTTAACGAAACGGACAGAATTCCGTGCACATCAGCGGCTGTCGGATTAAAACAGTTTAATGCACTTTTAACACTCACGTACCCAGGATTCCTGCTCCTTTCCTGGGTTACAAAGTGAGGAGACGCAGCCTGTCCTCTGGGTGCGCTCTGTGGAGGGGGGGGGTATCGCAGCCTGCTGCCTGCCTGCCGCTGCGCTCTGCTCTCTATCCACACAACTTTTCCCCGCCTTTCAGAGACTTATTGCTGGGTCAAACTCTAAGTTACAAACTGTACACATTGCATTCTTGCTAATTTGCCAAAATATGAACGGAATACTTGCCAACCTTTAGACCTCAGAAATCAGGAGAATTTCAAAATGCAAAATTNCGTTGCAGTTGTATATGTCTTAAATGTAATTTAGGTTAACTTCCTGTTTTATTTAGATGGTTTAACTTCATGTCAACAGTGTAAACTCAACTTCAAGATAAAACCATCTAAATAAAACAGGAAGTTAACCTAAATTACATTTAAGACATATACAACTGCAACGAAAGTAACAAAAACAATGTCATATCCTTTTCGGTTTCACAGAAAACAAATTGGTAATGAGTAATAACGAGTAATAGAGGAAATAATCGGGCAGTTCGATGTGTGTAGAAGTGTGTGTGTGTGTGTGTGTGTGTGTGTGTGTGTGTGTGTGTGTGTGTGTGTGTGTGTGTGTGTGTGTGTGTGTGTGTGTGTGTGGCTAAGNGTAAAAGACACAGCTCTCTGCGCGCAGATAGCAGATACTGTGAGAGTCACGGACATGAATTCATAGATCAAGGCAGACTGGTTCACAGACTCTCGTGTTAAACACGAGAGTCTGTGAACCAGTCTGCCTTGATCTATGAATTCATGTCCGTGACTCTCACAGTATCTGCTATCTGCGCGCAGAGAGCTGTGTCTTTTACGCAGCGCCTTCTCTGTGTTTACCTTCAGAACAGCTGAATAGAGATCGAGGCTGCTACGTTTTAGCCACACACACCTCTACACGCATCAAACAGCCCGATTATTCCCCCTATTACTCATTTTATGAAGGAGATGTCCGGTCATCAGGGCGCATGATGTGTAAATAACCCAATTTGTGTTCTGTGAAACTGAAAAGGATATGACATTGTTTTTTTACTTTCGTTGCAGTTGTATATGTCTTAAATGTAATTTAGGTTAACTTCCTGTTTTATTTAGATGGTTTTATCTTGAAGTTGAGTTTACACTGTTGACATGAAGTTGTTGTTGCTATGGAAACGTGAAATGCTACATGATGAGTGTTGTGTTCGGTGTATGTGTGTGTCCGACACCGGCATTTGTTTTCAAATTACCATGAACAGTAATTTACACACATCTGGCTAACTCCATATATGTATTCCCAAGTGAAAGAAGTTCGTTTAATCTTAATTTCGATGTAAGCTAGTGCTAAATGCTGTCGGAGTGCGCCGGAACGAACAACACTATCATAATATCTTCTGAAAACAAATGCCCACACATACACACAAAGACACAGACACACACACACAAACATACACACACGCCCTGGCGACCGGACATCTTCTTCATAAAACTAATAATGTGGCGTAGTAATCGGGCAGTTCGATGTGTCTAACCATGAGAAAGTATATTGTGCGCTCACATTAATAAAGCGTGGCCTCGTTTTATTTAAATTGAGGCCACGAATTACATCTTGTTCGCAAAAATTAATAAAACGTGGCCTTGTTTTATTTATTGTTCTCTCTATGAACCCTCCAGGGCTCCGTAAGTTTAAGACCTTGTGTAACTAGCATAACTCAAATTGTGTCACTTAGCATGAAAGTCAACAGAAAATAATTGACAAAAAAATTCCTAATGTTATAATTGTGTCAATTGATTGTGATTTATTATAAATTATGAACATTATGTTTTGCACTGTTGGTTTGATTGACAATTGTATAACATTTTCGAGATGAACAGTTCATTGAAAATATTTGGAAATTGGGATGAAACATATTTTTTATATAATCAAAAATAATTAATATATAGATCAATTGGTTGTAGCCCTTTGGAATAACATTCAACATATGTGAAATGCACATTATTTCCAAATGTACATCTGAATTGCCTCATTTTGATACAAATACAAATGCCTGCCATCAAAATCCTTTCAGAAGATGTTTCAATTACCTACAAATTACACAAAGACGGGCTTTAAATGTATGATCATAGAGGAGTTGATTAAGTGAAAGTGATGAAGCGTCTCTGCGACTGATTTTTTGAGGATCACTTATAGCACATTTTGTTCTTAACTCCCCAAACAAGCACACTTATATCTGAAGGAACTCATGTAGTGATTTTCTTTAAAACCAAAGAGATGTTTCCCCTTATATTGTAATTTGTCTTCTTTTTTATTTTATTTGATCTTGGTTCCACAAAATAACATAGAATTAAAGAGCACTTGATGATGAATCTTGGTTATGAACCTCTCTTATTGTTTGTGTGTTTGTTGTACTCGTTATGAACCTCGTAGCACAACCGCTGCTTGAGAAATGTTGCTCAAATAAGTCATATCATAAATAAATCATGCCATTAAGCCCTGCAAGGGTACAATTCTTACTGGATCCTTTAGTTTAGATATGTTGCTGAAATACTGAAATGCTCCCAAGCTTATGTATCCTAGAGAACAATAGCATGAGTGCCAAGTGTTTTAAATAATATGTTTGGCTCTGGTTTTTTGATCTGTAGCTTTTCCAGGCTTTTAACCGTACAACAGAGATTTCTGCTCCGAGGTCAGTCCATGCCGCAACGAGGAGTCTCCGTTTAGGGTCAGGCCATTTTGCCAGGGCCCTGCTGGGTCAGCTTGTAGAGAAAAAACAGAGGCTTATAATCCTGAAGAAATCCCGCTGGCTTCCTCGTCAACAATCACAAAGCTTGTGGGCTTTTCTCACTGCCTGAGTGAACGGAAGAGATTGGGTCTGCTTCAGTGAGTATTGTCTCAGCTAGCTCCATCTATCTTGCAGGTATTGTATTTCTCATTAGAAATACAATCTACAAACAAACAGGAAGTTTAACAACATGCATGTCCATCGCCTGCTCTTTCTTACATGTAATCGTTGTTGGCTGCTGCAGGCTCACAGTTTCAGCAGAGATTTAGCCCTTTGTGTCGACGGCGAGCTGGAGAACACAACAGCGTTTCAATGATTTCCCAATTCCATCACATTATACCACAATGGGGGTAATTTCTTCTCCAGCCTTGATGAATACCGCAATGGAGACCTGCATCAGATTGAGGAAATGGGATAACATTTTGCTCTAGATTGCAATTGCATTTGAGATTCACTGACTACACTCGTGATTTCCTAAGTATCAGCTAGCATGGGAGACCCATAACGTATACTAGGGATGTGATTTGAGGATCTTCGACACACAAGACGACAGCGGCATAAAACGAGAAGCATTGATACATATAAATAAATAAGAGATACACTCATAAATACGTAATGAAATGCGAAATGATTTCCATTCTTGTCAGTGAACAGGGGCAATGCTGCAGCTGCTGAGTTTTGTGACAGGTTTAGCGAAAGCACTCAAAGCCTCCCTGACAGGAGTGAGAATCCAAGAAAACATGCTTAGAAATATTATATTTACAATACACAGCAGAATGGCAACTGTCAACCTAATTATAGATGGAATCACATGTTTAACCCAAATGCTTTGCAGGGGTGTTGAATCTCATCCTGTCTCTCTGAGCTTAAAGTGGACCTACCATGCTATATTTGAAACATATATTGTAGGGCCATACCTATACAAACAAACATGTCTGTGTAAGTTTTTTTCTCTAAAATGATGCCAAACAAATCTCACATTTTAGCCATGTCGCCTCATTTTGCTCTATTTGCTCTTTTCCAGCCCTGTTTTTGCGAGGGCTGATTCTGCTTTTGTGGCAGACTACAGCGCCACTTACAGGCCTGGCCTATGTACTATAGCGTCTCCAGCGCTTTCGAGCGGTCTCTCATTCCCCTGATAGGTGGAGAGTTGCCCATATAGGCGGAGCACCCCTTTTCTGACGTCAGACGAAATTCAATAATAATCAGCTCGCGTTGCAGGGCGCACGTTTTTAGAGATTTGGGTATGGAGGAAAAGAGAGAGGGTTGTGTTTTCTGACACTTGGTGAGTTCCCTGGAACACCGGGGACACATATTCATGTATAAAAGACGTGCAAAAGTGCATTTTGGATGATAGGTCCCCTTTAAGTTATGTGAGCTTGCACTGTGTTTGCAATAAATAATGTCATTACATTTTTTATTTTCACCTGCCGAATCTTTATTTACGAATGCAGAAGGGGGCCTGCTGCGTGTCCTTTTGTGTGGAACAGGCAGAGTGTAAGCACATTATATTGTGTGCAGTTGCTTAAGATTTTTGTTGGTCAATGGGGCAATTACTTCCTGCTGCCATAAAATAGCAATTTGTCATCAATGTACCTAGCAACTACTCATTTTATACCAACAGGTGGGCGCACAGATGGACGCGGGTACATTTGCTTCATACATACCGTGGGTGCTGGGTTTGAAAATAGATCTGATTCAGACTGTACTGTAAGTAGCAATGACAGTTAGGCTACATTGTGCACCACTTTTTAAGATAGATCCCATTTGGGTTTAACGTCAGAAGGTTTGCAAACATTAAAACAATGGTTTGATCTTGCAAACAGTGTTTTTATTATACAGAAAATATGTGTTTTGGACCCCAAACAATGTTCAAGTAACCCCAATAATAACAATATTTTTCGGCCCAGCTCGATTTGAACCCCGGTCTGCATGGCTACCGAGCCCCACATCCCAAATTAAGTCCTTTTAAGATTGAATTTCTATCCAATAATGTGATGTAAATTCTACAAGTTAGATGCATTAAGATACACAATCTATGACATTGATTTTCTAGTCAGGGTGTATTTTACCCTTTCAGAGATAGAAGGTGCAACTTTATCCTATAAAAACACAATATAATACCTAAGAATACCTTAGAGCTTGACATGCAGGAGCGTACTGACCAACGTATGACAAAATGACACACATCACCACCTTAATAGAATTATTGTTATAACTATTTACTAATTTATGCAGATGTTATTATGTTTTTGGGAATTTTTGCTCTAAAACACTTTTTAAAAGAGTACTAAGATATCAGTATTTTATTAAGCAGAGTATTTCAAGGAAGCCAAACATACAGAAAGTAAGTTTGTAAGTTTTTGAATCTTGCCAAGTGGAATTCACTTCTGACACATGAGCAATAGTTAAACCAAACAGCAGGGATAAAAACTTGCCTGCTGCTGTCGGCAGGGTAAAATATGAAATTGGCCTTGTCTTATCTCTTACCAACAGCGTGAACACAAGGCTACATCTCACCTAACCCATCCATTCCTCTGATTGTTACAATATCGGCGACTTTCCAGCCCACCAATTCTGATCGTCCTGCCACCGCTCGATGTTATGTGCTGACTGAATCATATTGAAACAAATGCAAAAGAAATAAGCTTCGCCTGAAGGGCATAAGAGACTGTTTATCCTCCAGGCATTGTTCTGCTGAAATAAAATGGGCTGGGTTTTGAGGATGCCGAAATATTATACAGCCAGAATCCATTTAAGGTACAGGCGTCTGCTGTGAAAGCGTTTGCTGCACTGCTTAATCCTGAAGAGATAGCTTCATTAATTGTGTTCATCCCCTCTCTCTCTTGCGGCATCCAAATGCAGAAGTGTTGAATATAAATAAGAGAAGTTGAACCGCTGAGTGACAGGATTTTAAACACACCTGTCTACACGCTGGGTTTTTCAGAGAGGCCTCTGAATGCATCAGTCCCATCAATCATCAGTTACTGACATGTTGCTGCGCACTTAATGGGAATTTCTCAAGACTCTGTTTGCAGGTATTCTGATGTCCACATATATGTTTGGTTCAGTAAAAATGTATAATCACACTAAAAATAAAAAAAATGCCATTCTACAGGTCACTCATTGTAAAAACAGGGCAAATATAATGATATGTTATGCTCATTAGCTTGAAGTGCAAAGCAAAAGCTTAATCTAGCAAGCTGGCATATAGATAACCTATAAACAAATATACGTTTTATTTTTAAGGTGGCTACATCTGTGATCTCTTAGCAACAATATAGTATTATATTAGTTTTGAACACCATCTGCGAAGTATTTGTTTTAATTGCTTTGATTGCCCTTTTGTCACTAAACTACAAGTGAAAAGCATTGTAATCACATGTTGTATTGCAATGATGAGTGTAAACAGCTTGTGGGTAACTCTAATTTCAAGACTAAAGTACAAAAAACAAGCTAGGGAAATTAATTTACAAGCATGTGTTGTAAGTAACGTTTCCTGAGTGAAATAATAATGTTTCCAATAGGTCATTTAAAAGTCAAAAATTATCTTGAATCTCTAAGTCTCTTTGTGGTTTGTTACTGTGGAAGTTGGCTGTGTTGCCAAAGGCTGTCATGCCAAATAGAATATCCTGCCAGTTTACAAATCCTAGAAATCTCAGGTTGAAAGTTTAGAAAAGTCTCAAAACTGAAAATCCTCATTTCACATTCGCTGCCAGCTGTGAATATAAAGGTGAGAAAGTGTCTCTGTGAAATCTTTGCTTACAGTAACTCTGCTTAAGGGAGGCCCTGAAAGGAAAACATCCACCAGAGAATACCTTTATAGGATTACATTCCAGCAAGGGATTTTCAATGTGTTTACTTATTTCTACTAAAAAGACATATTTTCCATGTGAAAAGAGCCCTGAACGTGACCATGTGAGAAGATCGAAAGTTTAAGGCAACTCTTTTTTGAGAGTAGAAGAAGACTGATTCACCAGCTCGTCACTCAAAACACAATGTCAATGTTGATTGTTTTTGAGAAATATGTCCAAAAGTCGGAAAATAAACCTTTCTCTTTAGCTCCTGATAGTTGAGAACACCAAACCAAACCTAATCTTAACTGTGGATGTGTCAATAACTGAACAATCATTAGCTACTAATTATCACATTATGATTTTGTATTTGGCAAGTTGTCGACAGTAATAAAAAAAGAAATACAACCAACACTGATAACAATCTTGTGTTATATACTGTATTTTATACTGTAACAAATGACCTTTTTGAACCCCTTCAGTCTGGTTTTCGTCCTCACCACAGCACAGAAACGGCACTCATCAAAGTCCTCAATTCCCTCCTCACCTCTGCTGACACCGGTTCCCTCAACATCCTCATCCTCCTTGACCTGAGTGCAGCCTTCGATACCGTGAGCCACACCATCCTGCTTACCCGACTCCGGGATATCGGTATCGAAGGTACTGCACTCAGGTGGCTCCAGTCCTACCTCTCCGACAGATCCCACTTCATCTCCCTCAACAATCACTCCTCTACCACAGCTTCAGTCACCCAAGGTGTTCCCAAAGGTTCAGTACTCGGCCCCCTCCTCTTCACCATCTACATCCTCCCCCTTGGTCAGATTCTCCGCCATCACAACCTGGACTTTCACTGCTATGCTGACGACACACAGATCTACCTCAGCACCAAATCCCCCCACAACCCCCCTCTCACACACATTGAATCCTGTCTGACTGCAATAAAATCCTGGATGCAACACAACTTCCTCAAACTCAACAGCAATAAAACTGAACTCCTCCTCATCGGCTCCAAATCCACCCTCAGCAAAACCCCCAACCTGACACTCACCATCGATGGCACCCGTTTCCCCCTCCACCCAGGCACGCAACCTTGGCGTGATATTCGACCCCACCCTCTCCCTCGACCCCCACATCCGCCAAGTTGTAAAAACCTCATTTTTCCACCTCCGCAATATCGCCAAACTCCGTCCCTCTCTCACCCGCCCCGCAGCTGAGCGACTCATTCACGCCTTCATCTCCTCCCGCCTTGACTATTGCAACTCACTCCTCTTCGGCATCAGCACAACATCCCTCAACAGACTCCAGCGCGTGTCCAGAACGCAGCCGCCAGACTCCTCACCCACACCAAATCATGGCATCACATCACCCCGGTCCTCAAAGAACTCCACTGGCTCCCCGTCTCACACCGCATTCACTACAAACTCCTGGTCCTCACCTATAAAGCCCTCCACCATCTGGCCCCCCCTACCTCAATGACCTCCTCATCCTCTACCAACCACCCCAGTCCCTCAGATCCACCTCAGCCGGTTTGCTTTCAATCCCCAAGGCCAAACTCCGGAGCTTCGGGGACAGAGCCTTCTCTGTGGCAGCCCCGAAGCTCTGGAACTCCCTCCCCCAAGACCTCCGTGAGTCTGATTCCCTCACCCTGTTCCAGTCCCGTCTCAAAACCCACCTCTTCAACTCTGCTTATGCTTAAACCCGCCCCTCCCCCCTCTGAACCGACATCCTCCTGACTGCTTTTCTGTTTTTGTTTTGTTTTTATTTTTGTTTTTGTTTGTGTTTTTGTTCTTGATTTGTTTGTCGACCTTACTCGTAATGTAAAGCGTCTTTGGGTCTAGAAAAGCGCTATATAAATCCAATTTATTATTATTATGTTGAGCTGTAATAGAGACCACCAAAATATGACATAGCCGAAGACTAATATTTTGATGGTCTGAAATCAAGTTATCTACAATTTAAATTAGAAGGCAAACCTTTGACATGAAATATTCTATTATTTATTAGTATCCTCCCTGTTGAAGAAAAAATCAACATACACACATTATAGATTAGGACTGTTTATGTTTTATGTTTTCTTTGTATTGTTTCTGTTCTGATTTTATGTAAAGTGTCTTTGAGCATTAGGAAAAGCGCTATAAAAATCCCATGTATTTTTATTAATATTATTATAAAATCATGTCTACTTTTGTGTTATGGCCCTCTGGCAGGTGCAGACATCCAATACAAAGCTGTTCAACATCTACCCACTGTTTTAATATGGCTTCATATGTTGCATGTGAACGTGCCACAATATTTTTACGTCATTCATCAGCCTTTCGTAACAGACCTCAATGAAACACAGTGCAATTTGGTGAAACCACTCCATATAAACATGGAATCATTATTTCTCCATCAGAACTTTAAATGGATAGAAATATTTATAGCACTAATGTTATGAACAAGATTGAAATGTGAGTCAATTTGCAGATGAAGTAGCATACGGCTGTGCAGTGGAGCAAGACGTGGCCCACCTAGTCTTTGAAGGTTGATTAGCAGAAGTCACTCAAGCAACTGCTAACTTTTAATCAAGGCATCATTTTTGATCAATATTCCATCTGCTAGATCCTAACATGAGCCTTGAAAATATTGAATACAGAGCTATGTCTCGCATTTATTCAATCCATCTCAGAATATTGATAAAGGCCTGAGGAAAAAGAAACTGAGAGGAAATTCCATGGAGTGATGGGACGACGGCGGAGAAGCTCTCGGAGGGGAACGTCAAAATGAATAAGACAGAAACACAGAGACAAAGAGCCTCTCGGGGTCATCAATAACCGCGACCATGACCACCGTAGCACGGTCCGAGCTCTTCAACCGGCCTAAAATATTATCCCCAGGCTGCAACATCTACTTGAAGTCAATTAATATTGATTCTGCATTTGAGCAAGCATGTGTGTTGCCTCAGGTGGAACCAAATTACTTTGAAACACCCCAGGAGGGCTCTGCTTCTGGGAGAATACTGAAAACCATTAGCTGACTGGACAAGGAAATAAAACTAAATTAAAGCAAATAAACATTAATAAAGAGCCTGCTGTTTCATGCCGAGGAGGATCAGTCAAGAGTAGCTGAGAAAGGCTGCGGTAATGTAAAACACAGGATCAATGTTAGTGCTGGATTAGACCCGG
The DNA here is from genome assembly GCF_000735185.1 of Notothenia coriiceps. Lineage (NCBI taxonomy): Eukaryota > Metazoa > Chordata > Actinopteri > Perciformes > Nototheniidae > Notothenia > Notothenia coriiceps. The sequence goes on along the minus strand of NW_011365482.1, from coordinate 159,402 downwards.
CTTCTTTCACTTCACAAACATATGCACCAGGTATGGAAATGAGGAGCGTGTCAGCACCCCATACACTCAGATGTTTATGAATGTATTAGTCTGTGTTATCCTTTGCTCCTAAGCTTCTTATCTCACTGCTGAACCTGTGCATGAAACATCACTTTGAGTCTCTCTTTATCCTGTCCATGTAGTTACCTTTTATATCCTGATAGCTACAGTATAACTTCATAGGTTAGCAAGGAAATAAGTAAACATCAGCAGGAAGTCTTAGCTTGTGTTCACCCACCAGGACACTTAATTCTGACCCAAATGATGTCTTACATGATATTAGTTATTTGGCAATGGGTTAACTGTAATTCATCTGAAAAACGTGATTAAAAAAAGGTTTAGTGGTATTTTGTATCTACGGAGCCCTGGAGGGTTCATAGAGAGAAAAATAAATAAAACGTGGCCACGTTTTACTTTCTCGTTCGCACGAGTTAATAAAGCGTGCGCACAAGTTACTAAAGCGTGGCCTCGTTTTGTGTGTGTGTGTGTGTGTGTGTGTGTGTGTGTGTGTGTGTGTGTGTGTGTGTGTGTGTGTGTGTGTGTGTGTGTGTGTGTGTGTGTGTGTGTGGGTTTACGGTTTTCTGATATGTTGTAAAAACTGCATAAATACATGTTATACAGACATTCATGTTGAATAGTGTAATCGTCTGATTTATTTTTCTTGCGCCACCATGAGTATTTGCAATTTGTTCAAAATGGCTAAACAACTATTGATTGACTTACATACCTTCATGGTCCACTAACTAAGATGAAGAGCATGGTAAATCCTATAGCTGCTAAACATCAGCGTTGTCTTTGTAAGCATGGGTTAACATGAGTTGAAATAGATTTCATCAAGATTTCTTTCAAATGGCTCTTTCAAGTTGGCCTGGTGTTTATTTCTGACCTATTATGGCTCTTTAAAACATGTTTGTTTTCCAGCCAAGGATTTCATCGGCAGTCTGATGGAAAAGGATCCAGAAAAGCGTTTCACCTGCGATCAGGCACTCAGACACCCCTGGTGAGAAACACACTCACACAGAATAACACTAAGACATAATATCAGTAGTAGATGTACAGTCAGAAAGGTTGAGAATGAGAATTTCTCTGTGTGTGTGTTTAAGGATTTCCGGGGATACAGCACTCTGCAAGAACATCCATGAGTCAGTGAGCCGGCAGATCAAAAAGAACTTCGCCAAGAGCAAATGGAGGGTTTGTTTACTCATATTTCTTTTGGGTGGTATTAGCTCCTTTACTCCAGTACAAGTCCTCAAACAAGTGTCTGTGTTCTTAGAAGTTGAATGACTCCCCCATCGTAATGCTAGGAGTTCCTTCTTTATCAGAGGAGGGTGTAACACTTTCCTTAAGAACTGCTCTTCACACAGTTGGTCTCTGGGTCTAAATGGCACATCCAGCTTTTCATCATCCAATTTCATTTCCCTCTCCAGCAAGCGTTCAATGCCACCGCCGTGGTTCGGCACATGAGGCGGTTGCAGCTTGGCAGCAGCATGGGGAGCAGCATGGACGCCTCCAACCTGCCGACCAGGCCGAGCCAGACGGGCCAGAGCCAAAACACGGGCCAGGCGACGCAGAGCCAGGGCGCTAACACAGCCGCCAACACAGCCGCTAACACAGAAAACAACGTAGCAGTTCCCCACAAAGAAAGTGAGTGTAAGTCATTAGTATCAGTAGCACCAGAAAGTCTATAGAACAAATGTGTACTAAATCAAATGTACCCCATCCACATAACAGCAATGTTAGTTTAGCAACCGTGAATGCATTTCTCCATTAGATGTCGGAATATGGCAGAAAACAAGATCTGTGGTAAACACATGTTTACAATACTTACAGGTTTTCTTTATCAAGATAATCTCCACATATACAAATGCAATCTCCAGTAGTTAAAAAGCTAACGTTAGGCTATAAAGGAACTACATCATGGTCGCATGGCTGCCTCTGCTAAGCTAAAGGTGGACTCGCGTTTGGCGCGATGGAGTTTAGAAGTCTTATTTAGTCACTTGTAGAAGCTTCAGGCAAAATGATGGGGTATTTAGTGACGTTGAGGAGAACAAAACATTGGAATATCTCAACTTGTGTTAACCACAGACATAAAACATTCACTTAGTGAGGAGGGAACAGGTAATGCTAAAATGCTAACTCATTGCCGGGATTCAGGACTCGTTCCTGCACAACTTCAAATTAAGGCAGAGTGGTTGAGGGTCGGCCATTTGCTCATAGTGCAGAAAATCTCCCTCTTGTTCACAGCCTAGTCTTGGCAGGTATGCTAAGAGGACAAATCTGCTGAAATGGCATATTCCTCATGTGCCGTGCCAGAATGAAAGGCACAGTTACTGTAATGAAGAAGGTGTAGCTTAGCCAAGGGTCAATTTACATTTTAAAAAACATTTCTGCCAACTTCCTCTCTCAGATGCTGCTGCCCCGGTCACTCCCTGCAGTCTGGCGTCTGCAGCCTCCTCTCCAGCTGCCGGGGCCGATCTGACCCGGCAACACCCCACGGCGGTCACCCCCCCGATGCTCACAGAGACCAAGTGACGCCAGGTCCCGCGGAGAACTAGCTGGGAGGCCACAGCACTGTGAGGTAGAGAGACAGAAAGAGACGGAGGAAGACTTTGTTTCTCCCTCTCCTCACTGCTTTTCCCCCAGCAAGTTCCCCGCCCTGCTCCCAGGAGAGCAGAGGACTTTACCTCCACCCCGCTGATACTGTACGCCCACTGCTTCCCCAACAGGACGCCATGTTGGATTCCTCCAGCCACAGCGACACATGGCGACAAACATTAGGAGGATGTTTGGAAGCCCAGCTTGAATTGGTTGCTGGTAAATTATTTGGGGCGTCGCTGGCACAAGCTTGAGCCGTGATTGGTGGTTGACGGTGGGGCCGTGTTATCATATTATTCAATTTCAAATTCAACTTCCTTTTTTAATCTGGTCTTTCCTGCACCACTTTATTTAGCCTTTTTCCAAATAAGGTATGAGTGTTGACAACTGGATTGTTATATTTCATATTAATGTAAATGTAAAAGGTGGTATATGTAACTTTTCAAAAAGCAAGCACATTATTGTCAAATTTAGGTTAATCAACACTACAATTGGCAGCCAAGTGTGACCTGTTGACTGTGTGTAATTCAGAGGCTTAAATAACTTTACAAATGTAGCAGCTAATGGGACAACAATTCATTCATGTTTAAAAGCTACATATATCATCTTTAGGTGTTTTATATGTTCTTATGGGCTTTTTTGTGTTTGTTTGTGCTTTAAGAAGTGCTTTAAACGTACCATACGACTGTTGAGATGTGGAACCATGAGTAAGCGCTACAAACGTCAGGTGAGCCTCTTGTGTTTATCACAGAGGACGTCAGAGCATTGTGTGACTTATTTATTGTCCAAAAGATACTGATCTGTCTATTTTTTTTTTTTCTTCATAAGACTTTTATAACAATCACCTTTTAAGGGACACACATACAGGTTATATGATGAGCATGCAGCAGGTTTAGTATAGGGTCGTTTTTGTTTCTGCTTCCAGTTGAGAATGTAAGGAGCTACAAGTTAGCTTGGCCTTCGTATTCCTTTACAAGCAGCGCAGTGCAGTTTGAAGAGGGCCACAAAACATATGATATTTCACTTACTATGACCCACAGAGTATTTGACCTGTGTGATGAAAATCCAAGATGGAGAAGCTGTTGCCTGCTGGTCCTGCGCCTTCTAGAGAAGCCATGATATCACCCTTTAGCATCGTCAAGCTGCACCCAGTTCAGAAGTGCTCAGGGAAAGCTGCGGCTGCACTGTGAGCTGGTGGAAATATATTTCCTGTTATTTGGTCCAGGTACCGAGCCATCACAGATATGATCTGGGGCTTACGTTGTTAGATGTGTCCTTATTTTTAAGTGTTGTAATGACTCGTCATTTAAATACTTGATTCCAGCTTCACTTTTAGCATTTGCTCATCGCGAGGTTGGGTGCAGGGTCGTACGGTGAAACAGCTAGTTAAGTTCTGTTTCTATGGTTTCTACGTCAAAAGGTCAGCGGTAATCAAGGTCAAAGTGGAAGTCATTTGAACTTTCAGCACTGCAACATTATCGAGCCATGAGCGTCACCTTAGTTGGGCGGTAAAGCTCACTCCATTGAAACACAACGGCAACGCCAGCCCAGAGCCTTTTTACCGTTTGTCATGTGAAGGCAGCTTTAAACTTGGACCTAGACGTTTTGAACTCTCAGACTCAAAGGTGTTTTTTATTTGATCATCAGCATTTTTGGTCCATTTTGTTTTGTTAATAACATCCTGAACCCTTGAACAGCGCGCCAGAGCTCTTAGACATAATTGGACAGAACTACCAAAACAACAGTGAGGATTAGTTGGTTGTTGCTTGATCCAAGAGCAGTTTTTGGGAATCCTGGTTAGCGTAGCATGGTTCTCCAACTTAAATGAGATGGTCCAGAGATGGCTAGTAGTTGTTGTTCAATGGATTATTAGGTTTGAGATGACGGACTGACTTTATCTTGAGCTGTTTTTGATGGAGCCTTCTCATGATTCCACAAGCTTTCACAGTCTATCGTTACTGGTGGAAATTTCAGTTAAGACAGAACTGTACAATGTTGAATGCTCACCCATCAGATTGTCATGATGCAATTCTTCTGATCCCTTTATTGTGAACTAAGTCAGATATGAAGCTGTTCGAGACACAAGTCGACTAAAACTAAGGGCTGAACTCCAGCTGCAAATTCATCTGGAGAAAACATGTATTCACTTTGTTCCTTACCTAATAGCCATTTACCTTTTTTTTTATTTTACACAGAGTGCTGCAAAGTGCTTATGGCAAAAAAACAGTAAGTCCTTTTTGGCTGGTTGAGTCGTTGTGTGTGATAAGTTCCACTGAAGTTGACCAGAACAAACTCTGACAAGACATGTGTGAATGCTATCCAATCTATGTTTTCTTCAGCACCTCATACATTGTGAATATTGCACTGGCATTGATGCAAAGACACATAATGGCAGTTTTCCTGGCAACTAATCCAGTCAAAATATAGGTTTAGTTCATTAATGTTGGTAGGGTTAGTTGTGAACTGAAGGCCTGTTAGGCTGATTTATTTTTGTTATTAATTAAGTGCAGTCATAGAGAAAGTTAACGTTGCACATGGACACAGTTCACCTTTCAGAAACATATTTTGAATGTGAAAGTTTTGAGCAGGGTCCAACTCTAAAGAGAGTCCATGGAGTTATATTGTTTTACTTAGGGGAACTTAAAACCATGTAAGGGCTTTACTTATTATGATCACCTAATCGGATAATTCACTGTAACCATATATACAAACCACTTGATTGCTATGCATTCTTTTTTACAGTGTGTCGCCAAAATATTTTAGGGGGAATTAGGAAACTTCAGCACCTATAGTTCAAAAATATAAAGATAAAACATTTACATTTTAGGGGGATAAAAAAGTGCATTATTGTTTTTGAATGAAATCCATTTAAAATTGTCGCACATGTTTTTTATGTAGCAAAAAATATATTATTGAATGGTCAACAAACACTAAGAATATGCTCTTAAATTGGAAATGGAAATGGTTTACAACAGGACGAGGGTTCAGTATTAGGCTGCTCTAGGTCTTTATGTCTGCTGTTTAAAGATTCATGAATGAATCTTAACATCTCTCGTGTAAATAGATTGTGAATATGAATAATAATTTTCAAGATAAAATGTACCGATGTTTTGCTGTTCAAGCATGTGAGAGGGAGTGAGTGTGTCGAGGAAAGTTGATTGTATTCTCTATAGAATGTTTAATGTTAAAATAGGTGTCAAGTATACTTTCCCACACGAGACTGAGAGCTACACATCACGTGTAACGCCATCACTGTTGCAGTGTCACGTCAATCACCAAGTGATCGCATCTTTAACTGAACTCAGGCTGTCATTTCTGCCATTATAACGGAAGAAATCCAAAGCTGTGACCGAATCAGACACACACTGTTAAGGAGGAGCGGCGCTCGTCCACCCTTTCGCCTTTTTTTTTTACCAAGATGCTATCACAAAAGATAAAAAAACACATGCATGTTGATAGAAGTGCTTCAAAGATTCAACTTCACCATGAGTGTTTGCATAATCTTATATGCCCTTGTACGATGTTAGTATTTGTATTATGTAAAGACTTACACAGGTTGAGATATCCCAGTTCACCTAGTAGCAGAGTTTCACCTCCACAAACAGTTTCCATAGGTGGAAATATTTGGGCTAACTAGTATTTATCAAGAGAACAAAAACGTCTGCTTATAAGAGGGAATTCCAGCTGATTTCCTGCATACATGAATGATATGGCAAGAACGTAAATTATTAAAATAAAGATGTTTCCATTTGAATTGTATGACATGGAATATTGCCTTATTCATGACATAGAATATGACTATATTTACTTAACAAGGGCATGAAGCTATTAGCTTGTATGGCTTCAACTGAGGCTACTTAGCTAGCTGTGGATGTTATGCTGAGTTTAACACTTTGCTATGTTTGCTAAGTTCTACATCTGAAGGTATCTTGAAATTAGACACAGAATTTACTCATATGTAGGTTAAGCGAATACTTGATAAAGTTTGTTGCTAAACACTTTAGTAGTCTCAATATTAGCATTGTCTCTCATGGAGGGAAAGAGTTGCTAGGTTTGTTAGTTGCTATGCTAGCAGCTGCTAATGCAACTAATGAGAGCAGCTTTACCTCTGAAAACTGTTTGTGGGACTAAAACTTGATACTTGCTGTTGTTAAGGACCCAGTGTCTCCCTGTGGGTGTCCTGTCCAGAGCCGGCGTATTGTATTTACTCTCTGCATGAGACCACAACTCCCATCCTGTGCACCCCCGTCACTCAGACGAAACCCTCCTTCCTCAGAGCACACTAATTGTTCTACGTTGATGAAGATGACTCTTTGTTAATGGGGCTTGTATATCAGATGCCTTCGACAATCATGTGCACATATCAGAGTTACCATGATGACACAGGCCAGAAAGACTGATTGTGATTTGTTTGTCTTTGTCCTTGAATAAATCCTGAATGGTCGAAACATGACTCCTGGTTTTTTTTTCCGGCTTGTGGGGGTGTTTCTTTCGCCACCATGACATCGTTTCCACTGCTAGGCCAATAATACTCAATTTGACCTCTCTTTCATGACCTTCGCAAATCTTGAACTTCTTGTCTCTTTTTTTATAGTAACTCCTGCAATCATTTCAGGTAGTTTCCGAGCTAGTAGCAACGAGTTGTTTTAAGCATTGGATGCATGTTTGGCTGCAGGGTTAAGGTACAGTTCCTCCTGTACCTGTGGTACTTTCATGCTAATCTCTATCAATGCAGATTCTGTAGGAAACGGGACAATATTTTGGTATTAGAAGAGTTCTGCTTTCCTTGAGGGCTGGTTATTTGCCAGAAGAGATGAATGCATACGCCTCTATCCATCGCCTTTAGTGTGGCTGATCTGTTTTCTTGCATTTGAAGTGGTCTTGTGATGTGACGGCTCCTCTCCTCCCTCCACAGCTTACGTTTTCCAGACTGAATCAGAAGAATATTTTAGCGACATCCTGCTGTTCAGAACATTGCTGCCCACACAAACACATTCCAGTCACTTGATGGACCAGACATGCACACACACGCAAACACACATCCCTTTCTCTCCCTGTAAGACACACACACACACACACGTACAATGTCTCCTATGATCCTAACCTCTCTTAACACTCTCTGCGTGATGCTGATCCGCTTAGTGTGTGTGGCTATTTGTTATTTTTTGTACCCCAATGACCCAGATGTTAATGGTCTTTGTTAAACATTGTCACGCACGGATGTTCATCCAAGTTCAATATTTATCCAAAAAACATACATACAAAAATATCCATATACAAGCTCATGTTTCAAACTTGAATAATAATAAATGAATGTTCCTAGTTTCATACATTTCTGATCACAGTAGGTCAGGGAAAGTTGATTAATCATTCAAAAGTAATGTTGCTTAACATTGGTTCACCAGGTGTTGCAAATTGTCTTACATATGTTTCAAAAAGCTGCATCAATGTGTAACATTTTATTAAGTATTATTAAGTATCTATATTAAGTATTTCCAAATCCAGACCAAGATAACCCCAAAGATATCACTTGGGTTATTTGTAAGACTTGTTACACATAGTATAGACATATTTTCACAGGTTGACTCCATCAAACCCCATAAAATGAATGATGAAATGATTTTTTATTTAGCTATGGAAACATCTCCTGCTGTAACTATCAAAGCTCAACACTGTCTCTTTTCGGAGACCAGGCTGCTCAGCTTTATTTTGTGTTTGTGATCACGGCCTGAGCAAGCACAGAGCGGCTAGTGTGTCCAATTGTACAATCCAGCAGAGCATCAGTAATGCTCCACCTGCAAGAGTAATCACGGAAAAAAATAATTATTCTCTTCCAGGGAAACATGTGATAGCCAGGAATGAACATCACTTTTGTATAATAGCAACAAGGGAACCAATAGAGATAAGAAAACGTTTCTTTACAAAAATTCTACCTACATTATTACTTTCTTTGTGACAGTTTCTATTTCTTTGCCTCTCACACAGAGACCGCCCAGCAGTCTCTGGTCCTCTACGGCCATTTTTCAGTCCAGGTGGCTGGCAGTAAGAGTCAGGTCAAAACAACTAAAGTTTCATTCTCTTACGTATCGTCGTGCTTGCATATCGCCCAGGTCTAGGCTCCTCCGGTGTGATGGAGTTGAGGTGATGCCCCACCCTCCACTCCGCACCCTTCATCCTCCCCTTCAGCTCCTTTGCCTCCTGCTCGGCCTTGCGTGTCGCCTTGCGGGCGTTCCTCAGGGAGCGCTTCACCTTCCGAACGCGCTCTTTCAGCTGCCGGTTCCTCCTCTCCGCCACTTCCAGGCGCTCCTGCATCTTGCGGCCTCGCTCCTCCTCCTCGAAGAGTGCGGCCTGCACTGAGGAGCACAGCAGCTGGAGAAAACAGAAAAGACGTTAACACCAGAAGGGTTGTTATCTTTACAGGCAAACCAAACTGTTGTAAAGAACCAGTTGCTTGAGAAAATATGTCACCCTTTGATGTCCACAGCTCTGTTTTTCTCCTCTACAGCCTCACACACTTGGATGGAAGGAGGATGAGGACCTAGTGGAGGTCCTGACCCTCGTCATTTACATTTATCCACAAAAGCTCACTACCGACCAGTGGTGTCTGTGTCATATTAATGTTTCACCCCCTTCTCCTCCCTTCCTTTCCAGAAAATATGAGGGTCAAGCACTTCAATGTCAGGGGCCCTAATCTTTCATGTCATTGGTAGACCAAAGCTGACCTCAGGCAGAAGGGTTAACAAGGGAAAGCATGTGTCTTCACGTTCCACTGCACTCAAAGTATCATAAAAACCTAGGAAAATCTAAATAATGTATAATCATGGGCGGTGTTCTGCTAAGAAATACAGTCCACAGCCCGAAGATTGAGCATGCTCTGAAAGATTAAATGCAAAAGTGTTTTTATTTATCGGAAAATACTATATACATTGTATTAAAGGGCCAGCTACATTAAAAGTAACCTTTTCATTGGAGATAGCGTTGCTAAGGAAAGTTTTTATAACAGGTTATACAGTGAGTTCTGTGGAGTAGGGGGAATGCTATTATTCTAACATGCAACAAAGCATTCATGTTTATTTTTTTTCCAATGTAGTTTTAATGTTCTAAATACAATGACCACAGTGGAAGCATAGACATGAGAGAGATGGTTATCTGAAAACCTTGAAAACAACAACTGAGCCTTTAAGGGAAGTCCCTTTCCCCCCAACTATCCAAACAAAAGTCAAATCCAGATTAAATAAAATCAGTACGTTTTTTTTTTTAAATAGTTCCAACACTGCCTCACGCTCAAAGGAAGACTCTCAGTGGGGCGGCACGCACACACACACACACACACACACACACACACACACACACACACACACACACACACACACACACACACACACACCCCAGCACCTGTCAAAACATCCGGGTAGTACCTGCCTGCTGTTAAGCATCAACTGTATAAACAGAATTTAAAAGACATGTAAAGGACTATGCATGTACAAAATGTCCTCATATTCACGTCATACGTCACAATTAGACGGACCCCTAACTGTGCCAGGAGATCAATGCCCCTTTTTTTTTGCAGACTTTTGATTCCTCTTTCCAACTTTATAAAAAGACACAAAACAACCCTGCACACACTCCATTCCACACACATACACAAACACATTAATGTATTTAAAGCCTCACCATTGACGTCAAATAGACAAGCCAGGGTTTCTCTCTTAACTTAAGCTTTAATTTTTGTGTGTGTTTGAGTGTGTGTGTGACAGAAAAAGTGGAAGCTGTAACATCCTGAAGAGGCAGACCGTGTTGCATAAAAGGTTAATGAGAGTCAGAAGACTTGTTAAAAGTGTTAACATGACTGGAGTAACCCTTGCAATCTAATTATTATAATGCATGTACATTGGAATTGTGCTGATGAAGAAGTATTTGGAGAATTTGCCTCTATCTTGCTGTAACCTAAGTGCAACAGATAATCAGAAAAAAGACAGAATCTCTGAAATTAAAAAAAGAAATCTGTAATAAACAGTTGGCCTACAACAGCATCATGGTCAAAGCTGCCCTGCTGATAAGAGGAGGCTTTGACAGAAGCTAATTAGAGGTTCTGGCAGAGAAGTGGAGGAAGTCTCTAGTTTTTCCTTTTGGAGGGGTGTCTGTTTCCCACGAGCAGTTGCGGCTCCAGAGAGTATGTTTGTTGGGTAATCTATGGTAGGGCTAACCCATACAGTGGTGGGGCTCAAGTCAGTATTTGCAATGCAATTACATACACGCCATATCGCCCCCCTTGACAGTGAAACGCCACGCGTGAGGTTTAGATTATTTCCCTGTCTCAATCCAAATTGAACTGTATGAAATAAAAAGGCACATTTGTCTTGTAGTAAATAAAAAGGGCGACCTGGAGCCAATCCTGCAATTTCTCCACAGGTGAAAAAGTTGCTGAAAACCCAACCCCTGCTGGGGGGTCTGGAGATTTTTTGAAATACTAACATAAAATACACATTCTGGTGCTCTCTTGAGAAGAAAAATAAATACATCTATTACTACACGACATATTAAAAAAAATGTATGCAATTTTTGTGTTTTGTTACTTTGTTCTGAAAGCTGAACCTGCTGCTCCTCACAGAGAGGAGAGGCTGTGTGAATTACTTTACATTGTGGATAAGGGTGGATAGCCCGCCCCATTGTTCTGTGTGTCAAAATGAAAGACAGCCCACACACCTATCAATCATCAGATCATGGGGTCTTATTTCATTACATTGTATCCATGGATATATAAAGAAAGTTCTACCGCAAAATTATACTCCGTCGGGACTTCCTGCAACAACACTACGCCGTTATCGTGATTCTGATTGGCCAGAAGACATTAGCAAATATGTTTTATTTATCTACGTGATAAAAGTTTTCAAAACCGTTTCTAGTCTTCGGCATTTCCAGACAAGCGGCTACTGAAATCAATCTTACTAACTGCTGTCTGTGCAATTTACTCGGTGCGAGTTGGCGGACTTTATTTTGCTTAATTTAACATAATTTCTTTCATGGTGGGGTTAAGTTGGGGCTAAGCCATTTCTTGGTATGGCTGTAGCATACCCCAGCCATACCCTGGAGCCGCCACTGCCCACAGGTCTAAAACCAGAAGCACACAACTTTATGGGATGCTTGATGTTTAAACTCCAGCTGAACCATGTATGGAAACCTCAGCTCAGACACATCTCCAAAGATTTTTTATAAAGATAGTGATGTTACATTTTAATTAGAGACCAGCAAAACAAAAGTCTAATGCCTTTAATCCGATAAAAAAAAGGCAAAGGAAACATGGAGATAGTGCCAGGAAGTCCATCCATCTCATCATCCTCCACACATTCCTGGTACAAAACACCTGTTTTGTCCCGCCGTGCCCGGAGGTCTACATGCGAGTGCTCGTCCTCCAAATGAGCAAGCGGTTTCTGCTTTACTCATCTTTACTATATTCCTTACAGCCTGCGGGGCATAGCAGTAAAGGACGCCAGAGGAAGACGCCAACCACTGCACCGCTCCTCAAGGTCTGAACTTTTGACTTGACAATAAACAAAATGCCATATATTCATTTGGGAAGCATTAACCGTCCTCCTCAAAGTCAAGGCCTGCCTGTCACTATATGTATTTGTTATTCTTCCAGGATTGTACCAGTTGATCTTGGCACTTCTTAGCAAAGACGTTGAGTGATCTAGAAGTCAGCTCTAAATGAAGTCAAAATTGACAGCACTCAAGTATCTGTCATGTTGCAGACCCTAATATTGTGTCTTTACTTAACCTAGTAAAAGTCTACAACTCTCACACAAACCCGGTGATTTTGAAGTTGCTGTAATGATAGTGCAACAGAAGGAAAAGCTCAACAGCTGCCCTGGTATCCTTCCTAATTGAGGCCAAAGACTTGTGCAGCGGCCGTGTCCTGTCTTGTCTGAAGTGTTACCCGCACAACTCCCTCAGAGGACCGATAGCAAATCTGTTGACAGGGTTCGGCTTATCTCTGATCCCAGGTCAGCGGCTATTGCTTCATGCTGTTAGACACACAGGCTGCAGACTGACACACTTTCAAACTGCTGCCTGTCCAAGATGAGGATCTGTGCTATTTGACCTTTGGATAGGCCAGTATCCTGTCTGCCTGAGGAGCCGGACCTGGACCTGGACCAATCAGCATCTGTTTTCATTTTCAACTGTTTATAGCAGGGGTACTCAAACTTTTTTGTTAAAGGTCCACTTGTGAATTTTATACAAGGTCAATGGTCCGGATCAATGCCAGTAAAGTCCCGTCCCCCCCCAATAGAAAGTCAAGGTAAACTTGCGGTTAACTGCAATGCGTGTCACGCTCGCGCACACAAGTAAATATATATGAACGTTCATACTCAAAACGCGTCAGACACAAGAAAATATACATTAAAGGGGACCTATCATGCAAAATGCACTTTGTGATGTCTTTTATAGATAAATATGTGTCCCCGGTGCGTCGGGGAACTCACACAGCGTCAGAAAATAAAACCCCCTCTCTTTTCCTCCGTACCCAAATCTTTTAAAAACAGGGGTACAACGAGCGGATTCAGATTTGCTGACGTCAAATCGGCAGCGGACCCACAGAAAATTGCTATCAGAAACAATGCCTGACGTGTTTTGGACGTAATCTCGTCTTTGTTTACATTAGCAAGCCTCTCTAACACTCAGAGCTAACCTGTACTGTAGAGCACATGTGTTTAAAAAGCAGGAAATAAAAAAAGGAACTCACCTTGTGATAAACCCGCAAGAGAAAAAGCATTTGAGCTCCATACTGTTTCAAAAATAATCTTTGATGTGGTTTAGAAGAGGATGGCGTTTTATCACAGCAGAATTTAACTTTATCTCCGGTAGAATTCTGATCAGGCATTAGCTCCGCCTCCTTTTTTTTTTTTTCAAGCTAAGGACCCAAAATCCGCTTTTCTCTAACAGGGCTGCAAAAGAGGGGTATGAGCAGTATGAGATATGGCTACAATGGGTGAACTGTTTGGTATTTTAAGCAAAAAGCTTCACAGACATGTTTTGTATAGGTATGGCCCTACAATATATTTTTCCAATATAGCATAATAGGTCCACTTTAATTTACTTTTTTTTTTTTATTATTATTTTTTTTTATAAATGGGACACAGGGTTCGGTCCGGATTGATTTGCAGTTCGGTCCGGATCCGGACAGTGGTCCAGAGTTTGAGAAGCCCTGGTTTATAGCATGTGACCAATCCCATGCCTGGAATCTTTTTGTAGCCAGTCTGTCAGGTGTGTGAAAACTGGACCAGTATTCCAGGTTCTTAAAGGATGGGTAATAAATGAAGTCGAACACCAGAGTGAATGAAGTGAATACTGAGATTTTATAAATAAAAATATATATATATTGGCACAGGAATAAACAACATTCTTCTAAATAATTCCAATGGTTTTTAAAGCGCTTGACACTTGGGTGCACCCCAAATAAAATTAAAATAAACCCCCAAAATAAAATAGTTCTTTGTTCAGTTCCTGTAAGGTCCTCTCAAAATCCTACCACTGGTGGCGGAAAGATGAGGTGTTCAGGTTATCATTGGTAGCTCGCCATCCCCCTCATCAGGGAGAAAATCCAGAGTCCACAATCCAGAATCCAGAAAATCCAGTGTAATACAACAGGGATTAAAACATTGCAAATGTATCTTCAACACATGTGCATCAAATATCATAACTGTGCAGTGCTAAATTATCAATGCAAATATACAACACATTTAGATACCATAATATGGAAAACTGTTGCATTGTAAATAAAAGATTAATTCTAAATGCACTACTAAAAACACACTGACTTCAATATCCATGAAATCATGAAATGTAGATCAAGATAAGCATTTACAGTTTAAACTGTAATGCTCAAAAACATTGTAGTAAACAAAATAAATGTCTACGTTCCCGACTGTGTTCAACTCTCCAACAATAGGCCCGAACCAGCGACCTCACCTCAACCTCGACGACTTTCGGCCTCAAACTAACAATAAATACAAGAAGGAGCCCACTCACTTCGTTGTGCGAGTGTACGACTGTACGATCAACGACCGGACGCTACGACGCCGGGAGCACACCACACACTCGGTCGGATCGAGAAAAACTCTCAAGCTCAATTTTAACTCGTCTTATACTCAATACCAACTATCTCCACAATGTCCATTCGTATTGATAACACATCAATGATATGTGCACGT
>NW_011365482.1:108259-144511 GCF_000735185.1 Notothenia coriiceps | reverse complement strand
CGGCCTGCCAGTTAAACCCAAAGCAGAGGAAGAAAAAGTGACGTCAGCGGCTTCATTTGGCCTTTAATCCACCCCCAGGCGACTTATTCCGTGGAACCGATCGTACTTAGTCCTTCAGAACTAAAGAGTCTGAGGAACTAAGTGTGAAAGCGCCTATTTGAGTGATTCAGCGAGGTGTGTGTGTGTGTGTGTGTGTGTGTGTGGTGTGTGTGTGTGTGTGTGTGTGTGTGTGTGTGTTGGTGTGTGTGTGTGTGTTGTGGTGTTGGTTGTGTGTGTGTGTGTACACATACCAGTGTGTATCAGTGGACCCCGCTGAGAGCTGGGCGTTGTGGAGGTGCAGCTCTGTGAGCCGGCTGGGTCAACCAGGGCTTTAGAGAGAGACTGAGCCGAGGTAGTCAACACAGCCACATACACACATCCAGCCCTGAGAGACGCACACTCTGAACACAACACACACACACACGACACAACACACACACACACACACCACACAACCACACACACACACACACAACCACACATTGTTAATGCGATAATACAGACACATGAAACAAAGAAACAGGTTCATGGAAATGGTCTAATAATCCCCAAAGGTAGAGAATATCCACAGAGTATGGTGGAAGAAAAGGCTTCACTATGTAACTATAAAAACTTAACGTAAAAATAAGTCCACTCCCTGGTATGCCTATAATACACGCATGACTGGCTCTCCCACCTACCCTTCAAACACCATCATTAAATATGCAGACGACACCACCGTCATCGGGCTCGTCTCAGGAGGTGATGAGACAGCCTATAGAGAGGAGGTCCGGAAACTGACTGAGTGGTGCGCGGTACTGCTAAACTCAATAAAAACTAAAGAAATTATTATCGATTGTAGGAGAACCAGCATAGACCACGCCCCCCTCTACATTAACGGGGACTGTGTAGAGAGGGTGCCTTCATTTAAATTCCTGGGAGTCCACATCTCCCAGGAGCTTACCTGGTCCACAAACACCACGGCAGTGATAAAGAAGGCCCAGCAGCGACTGTACTTCCTGAGACTGCTCAGAAAGAACCACCTGAATCAGAAGCTGCTGGTGACCTTCTATCGTTCTACAGTTGAGAGCGTCCTCACATACTGCATCTCTGCTTGGTATGCAGGGTGATCGGCTGCTGACATGAAGGCTCTGCAGAGGGTCATTAACACGGCCCAGAGGATTATTAGCAGCCCTCTGCCCTCCCTGGAAGACATCACCAGCTCTCGCTGCCTCAGGAGGACCAGTTCCATCCTGAAGGACTCATCCCACCCAGCCCGTCATCTGTTCGACCTGCTGCCCTCGGGCCGGCACTACCATTCACTGAAAGCCTGCACCTCCAGATTCACAAACAGTTTCTTCCCATGGGCCATTAGGACATTAAACACACAAAAATAACTCCCCATATCCCCACTGTGCAATAATCATGATCTGCCTCTATGTATACACCGTAATCCATGGGAGGCTCGCCTACATGAGACGTTGAAATCTCGCGGGACAAAGACGCGGGCTGCGGAAGCTAAATGCTTGTTGGGAAACGACCTATGGAAACGACTCGCTGGTATCTCGAGCTGAGCGCTCATTTGTGGTTTTTACCCCGTGCTGCTGATGAAACTCTTCAATTGGCTCGGCAAACGTTTGTTGTTGTTTTGTGTCAGTTTTACATCGCCAGTTCCATTCACATTTTTCATCATTGTTCCACAATGTTTATCATGAACTTAATATCTATATTGTGTATACTATACTTGCACTGCTTACCGTTTTCATACTTTATATATCTTAGCATATTCATACACACTGTTCATACTGCTCACAGGCTGCTGTGTATATCTAGTGTATTCATACCCCTCACTGTTTATTCATCATTCAATTCATTCTATATTTTAATCTGTAGATTGTGTACATTACTTTTCACTTTACTGCTTTTTGCACTCCTCGTTAGAAGCTAAACTGCATTTCGTCGTCTCAGTACCTGTACGGGAAATTTCGAGGCTGCACATGGGTAGACTTCGCGTCCTTAAAATCCCCACAATGCTTTGCGCACGGACTAATTTCAAAAACCCTTGCGGAGAATAGCTGAACCGACGCAGCACACATTTAAATGTATGTAGTGGCGTAGAACATGTGTTGGTAAATATGTTACTTTGTTACATTTGTTTGTTATCACCAAAAATGTGTTCCATGAAAGTAAAGCAAGTTCATAATTAGATAGACATCGTGAGGTATTTATTTTCGGTACAGTTAATGTTGAAACCGTTAGAGAGAGTGGCACACTTGTTGGCCTGTTCCATTCTTCTTTGTTTTCTGAAGCCGTGGCTTGGAAGCATACTTGCTTCGTTTCTGAAGGAAGTGACTTGGAAGTAGGCGACTACCAAGCCAGCATCCTCGAGATTGAGAAACGGCCCGAGCTGTCCGACTTCAGGCGAGCTTTTTGAGACTCCTCCGGCTGCGATCGGCTATTCTCGTCTACTTTCGAGGCGAGCCGCCGCTCGTCTCAAGCAAGCCTTGTGGGTGTTTCTCAATTGTGAGTACGCTTGCTTGGTAGTACATGTCTGCCGAGCATCTTGCTTCAGAAGCGAGGCAAGAATACTTCCTGGCATTCGGAAAACCAAGAGTGGAACAGGCTAGCAAGTGTGCAGGTGTGTGTCATATGAGAGGCCCCGCCTTACATTTTCCGCCACAGATTTGGGGAAATAGGTCTGTGTGCAAAGCATTGTGGGGATTTTTAGACCGCGGAGTCTACCCATGTGCAGCCTCGAAATTTCCCCCAAACCAAGGATGCGGCCTCGGTGGAATTTCAAGTATGCTGGACATTGGAACAGTACTTCGGCGGCACTCGATGACATAGCATCCCTGAAATATTGGCTTGGAAGCCAGTATCCTCGAGATTGAGAAACGGCCACTGTCTCCGTTCTTCCAGCGTGACGCTGCTCCCTCACACATGTCTTCAACGTGCCCTCACTAACCTCAGTGAGGAGGCGGGACTTGGCGGATTTTAGTCCAACTGCAATCATGATTGTGTTATGAACCAATGAGCTTTGTTCTTAAAAGTTGACCATTAAACTCTAATATACTATAAAATAACAAAATAAATACTAAATAATTATTAACAAACAAAATACAAGAACCTTGTAACCTTGGTTTATCCAGTGGGTTACATTTTGTATCAACTTTTCACTACCAAAGTAATCCTCTATCTCTATTGTTTTGAAAAAGGTGTGTATGTGTGTCTTTTTGACTGTCAATCTGTTATATCAGTGGTAAAGTGAAGGTGTTAGGTTTGTTTACTTCCTCTGTAAACAACAGAAAAGCTGACCTGACTGAAGAAGATATATATTTTTTTAAACTCATCATGCTGCATGGAAGTTCTGAGGGTTACAACTCTTGGTACTCTTGGTAGCATGGTAACCGTGCAGACCAACAATGTGTTGTCCTACCCTGCTGTCCTCCTGGTTTTCCCACTCAGGGCTGAAGGTGTGGAAAGGCTGGCTCCCTTGGGTGCAGTTGGAGAACTGGAAGAGGCTGGAGAACATGCGTCTGTTGTCGGATGTGTCTGGGAAGATGGCGTCCTGGAAGTTGACACCATGGGGGAGGATGTTGTAGTTCTCATCCATCCTGCAGAGGAGATAAACAGGAACACTGAGAAGATAGTACTGGGATGTACAGAAGGAGCTGTTTTAATGGCTGAAAGAAAGAAATGCTATCTAAAGATATTTAATGAGCATAACATTAGCATTGCCTGTAAAATGTTCTTCTGCGACATAAGTAGCAAGAGCAGTCAGATAGATGGTAGTGATAATAAATATATTTAAAGTCTTACTTAATGGAAATACACTGTAACAAAGAGCATAGATGTTGTGCTTGTTCAAGCTTGTTTTGCAAAGTGCAAATAGGATGCTGTTTAACTTTAATTGCAACAATAAAACGTACTCTAAACTGTTAGGTACAATTTGAATTGGTGTTTAAGCCCCATGTCAGTTTGAACTACTTAGATAAATGTGTCCAGGCAGGCCTTGCAGCTCACCTGAGAAAGAAAAAGTAGGAGTTGTTCTCCATCACGGTGTGGGACTGGCACGACAAATATCCCAGTCCGGTAAGGTTGAGCCTGGATCCAGAGGGCACCTCCAGCATGCTGCCCCAGGCCTGATCGCACAGCATCTCCACCTCCGCGGAGTACAGCAGCCCTTCCTCCGCGCTCTCGTACCCATCCCCAAAGCCGAAGGGCAGCGAGTTGTACAGGCTGCCCGCCCCGCCGCCCAGGGGCTCCCGGTGGATCGCCAGGACCCGGGCGTACACGATGATCTCCGCCAGCTCAGCCCGGCAGCCCTCGCTCAGCGGCCGCCACTCGGAGGGGAGCTGGCAGCCGTGCGTAAAAGTTTCCAGATGCACAAAAAGGCCAAGCGCTGCGAGCAGGAGAGACATGGGAAACATTCTGAAGAGCTCCAGAATGGTTACAGGCCTGGTCTAAACCCGGTGGTGATGCTTCAATTGAGAAATAAAATGTAATGTGTCTACTTCATGCTGGAGGGCAGTCCATCCAAGCAGCCAAGTTACAGAAGTTGAGTTAAAAAATGGAACCAGACATGTAATGGTTTCATGGATCCAAAAGCACTAATCACAAAGTAATTAAAACAACAAAAAATTCGATCACAGTGATTTGGTCCATTAACACCACCTGCAGACTCAGATCTCCTCTATCCCAGAGTCCTTAAAGGGGTCAGATCAGTTTGCAGAAACGTATTGCACTCCAACTTTCTCCTGTGTTACCGATGCATGCTCCTCCTCTGTATGCACCTCCTCTGACAGTCTGCTCTTCCTCTTCTGTCAGTCTGCACCTCCTCTATTATTCTGCACCTCCTCTGTCAGCACCTCCTCTCAGTCAGTCTGTAACCCTTTATCAATAATGTTAAAGAGTTATGAAATACAAGCTACTTTTAAAATATAATTTCAAAGATACTAATGGTTGACACTCATGTGCATCTGTGACACCCAGTTGGCACTTTGCTTTAAACTAGTAACTACAGCCAACTACAGAGTGAATCTTTGCAGCTTTGAATGTAAGTTTATAAAACACTGACATCTACTGGACACTGACATGAACAACATGCATTTATTACATACATATAAAGCGAATACATTCTTTGTTTTAGCTTATGTTTATGAGATTTTTGCAATTCATTTATATTTTACAGTAAACTTTATTTGTTTTTTCAAATCATATATATTACAATTATTATGGAAGTCTCGTGTTTTCAGTTTGTTTCCTGGTTTGTTTACAGGGTGACTCCGGGGGGAATTTCCCGCCCTCACGTGCAACTGATGAGCGACGTCACTGCAAGGAAGTAGAGACCTTCGTTAGTTTAATAGGGACAGGAAGTAAAACACATTAGCTTTCACAATAAGAGCATACATTTGAGCTGCTTGAATACATTTCCCTTACATTACAAAACGTAGATTAACACTAACATTCGATACAATAATTAGAATATCATTGAATAATTGGATTGACTACAGCAGAATAAAGTTATTTCCCAAATATAGAATTGTTAGGCTAAAAGAAAGTGTTCTTTCATATCATTGGATACAACGTGTTACTTAGCCTATATATAAAGTTTGAAAATGTATATGTTGATGCTAATAGTTTTGTAAATGTACTTAAGCAAACATTTGTATTTTTCTTGCACCAGAGTTTGTTTGTACTTGAACACTGTGGTATTACCATAGGGTATTACTAGCCAACGTGTTTCTCATCTAAAAGGGTTGAATAATTCGTCTACCTCTGAAAGTGGTTGACCATATAACCTGCTTTTATTTTTGAAAGTGCTCACCGGAAGTGCTCTGTTTCTCGACGTTGATCCACAAGCAGCAGCATCTGAAGGTTGACAGACTGTCCGGCTGTCCTGTTGTTGTTGTTGTTGTTGCTGTGAAACTCTGACCATCAGACTGACAGCAGCTACAGGTCCTCAGCAGGTGAGACTAACTCTTCTTCCTGTCTTTCGTTGCTGTGACGCACTTTAAAGTACATCCGTGTTGTGTAATTTACTGTAACTTTTCAGTGTTTCCATCGGACAGGCCCGCCTGAAGAAAGCGAAAGTAACACTGTCCGTCTATTTATAAACAAATACATACCCATTTCTACATCTGAAACGTGTGTAGTATTCAGTGGCAGTTTTAAAGTAGCATATTTCCCACTGTGTTCACAGTAGTGTACCTTAAGTTGAGCCATGATATTTCCTGTATTGTTATTATTATGATTGCAATGATTGTTACTAGTATTATTATTGGCATTATTAAGTATTGGTAATCGCATGAGTTGAAAAAGGCAGTACACCACAGGGTGTTTAACATACAGCTTTATTGTTGTTAGTCATCAAGTGGATGTCACGTGGTTTCCTGATTGGATCATGTATGCTGCTTTTCTGCTGATGTCATATCGTCAATGGTTTCATTTCTTCACCTTGTAACTCATGGTGTGGGACATAAATCATTTTCTCCATACAGATATTTCCAATATTCCAAACAGAAAATATGCTTCAGCTTTAATTACAGTATTTAGAATTTACTTTACAACACAAAGCATAATGAGTGCAGATAAGCAAAGTGATTAACAAGCGAGGAAGTGAGAGGGTCTTACATTGAATTGTTGTTTATTAGATATAAGACGGTTTAGATAAAGTTCACCTGTACTATTTCCTCTGATTGTTACTGTGTCTTTAGCAATATTATATCAATTTTCAAGCTCTCGTTTCTTCTTGAATCCCTTTGCTCTCAGCATCATGGCGTCTGAAGGCCCTGTGATGAATGGTGACATCTCTCGCTCTCACACGGAGTGTGGCACACAGGAGGAAACCCTGACGCAAATGAACAAGCTCATCCAGGAGAACCGGGAACTGAAAGGTGAGACCAGCTGTGTGTTAGGGCCTGCTGCTATAATGCTGTAATGAGGTGTGGCTAGGGTCAAAGGGCAGGAGACGTTGTGTTCCTGTCAGGGAAGTTTAATGTGATAAGCAGCTTTCAGGAGAGTTATAATAGCTATTGTAAAGCTTATAATTCAAATTCTCCTTGTGTGTCTTTTACTCAGAGGCCCTGCGGCAGACCAACATGACGATGAAGGAGCGTTTTGAGGGTCTGTCTTCGTGGCGGGAGAAGCAGAAGGAGGAACGGAGCTTCCTGGAGTGCAAGCTGGAGGAAGCTCGAGGGCGCATGGAGGCGCTGATAATCCAAAACCAGGAGCTGAACAAGATGAAGCAGGAGGAGGGGGGGGCAGGAGGTGGTCTGCTGGTGAGGGTGTAACTGGTCATTTGTTAATTATTAACT
The DNA here is from genome assembly GCF_000735185.1 of Notothenia coriiceps. Taxonomy (NCBI): domain Eukaryota; kingdom Metazoa; phylum Chordata; class Actinopteri; order Perciformes; family Nototheniidae; genus Notothenia; species Notothenia coriiceps. The sequence goes on along the minus strand of NW_011365482.1, from coordinate 137,177 downwards.
GTTTCAATTTATTCAAATTCATTTTGTTCCTAGCTAAATTGGTTCTTTCTCTTTGATGTCGTCTCCAGGCTGCGTCGTCCAATCACAGTGCGGAGCTGGACGCCCTGCGTGCCCAGGTTGCTCGCCTGCAGGCAGAGAAGAACGACCTGGTGGCCATGAACTCTGAGCTGCAGCTGAAGGCCGAGCAGGACTCGCAGGACTCCTTTATCGAGGTCTTCAAAGTGTCCGTGAGTAGTTAGCAAATATAACATGCGATAGCGAAGAATCAGATTTCTATCTACTATTTCGATGGAATGACACACGGCTGGAAACCAAATGTCTGGCTGTTTCTCTTCTCAGGATGGAGGTGTGGACGGCGTGAACAGTGTGTGTGGTTTGGAGCGCAGCAGAAACTCGGAGCTGAGCATGACGGGGTCCCGGCTGGAGGGCGAGGAGACCACCGTCAGCCAGCTGCTGCAGTCTCTGAGGGACGAGACGCAGCGGGCCGAGGGGCTGAGGACCCAGCTGCAGTCTGCCGCCGCCAGGTACAGCACCACAACACGTTATAACGCCATGTTATAATCTGATTATAGTACATCATGAAAGCTGAAGCACTTAACAAGAAACAGGAAGTCAGGCCTTTAGGGGTTCCTTGCTCTTTTTCCCGTAAACCTGACTAAATCTGCAGTAAATGACATATTTCTTTTTTTGTATCTGACTCTCACATCTCGACATGTTCCTCTGACATATGATCTGACAGGATAAAGGAGCTGGAGGACAGGAAGTCTATTGTGGATGAATCAACACAGACCACCCAAGCAGAGCCCGCAGAGCCCGAGCAGGATTCTGGGAAAGAAGAAAAGGTATTTAGAGGTAGAGGTCCACTGATGTGTGTGTGCAAGGTTAGGTTTCCTTATTGTAATGTTTGTGTGTCATTGTGCAAATGTGTTAGTCAGCATCTGAGGTGGAGAACATGAAGTCTCAGATGATGACGCTGTTCAAAGAACTGCAGCATGCCCAGTCCAAGCTCGATGAAGCAGAAGGCATGAAGAAGAACCTGCAGGACCGGTCAGACCAACACACACACACACACTCACACACACACATACTGTCTTAATGTGTAATACATTTAGTAAAGGAACAACAATGACACTTCCAACCCCGTTCGTCGTGTGCCTTATCTCGGCTCTTGCGTACAGATGTCGGGAGGTGGAAAAGGATGTTGTCACTCTGAGGGCTCAGCTGGCCGACAAACAGGAAGTGCTTTCTGTCAACGAGCGGCTGAAGCTGCAGGTGGACAGCATGCAGGCTCAGAACCTGATGGAGCAGAGGAAGACTGGAGAGGAGAGGTCCGAGGACACACACACACACACACACACACACACACACACACACACGCACACACACACTTACTCACACGTGCATACACATGAACACTTATCCTAACTTTTTTTTACTATGCAGTAATAACATTATATATTTATACTTCCTCTTCCCTTCCGCTCTTCCTTCCATTCTTCCTTTCTTCCTTTATTTCCTTCTTTCCTTCTTCCTTTCATTCATTCCTTCCTTCCTTCTTTCCTTCCTTCCTTCTTTCCTTCCATTCTTGTTCCATACTTCCCTCTCTCCCTTCCTTCCTTCCCTCCTTCTTCCTTTCTTCCTTCCTTCTTTCCTTCCATAATTTTCCCTTCTTCCCTCTCTCCCTTCCTTCCTTCTTCTTCTTTCCTTCCTCCCTTTTTCCTTCCTCCTTTCCTTACAGGAACAACATGGCCCTTCTGAAGGATGCCTACACCAAGCTGTTTGAAGACTACGATGAACTCAAAGAGGAGAAGAAGAAGAAAGAGGTCAGTTTATGAAGCATAACAAGGAGCCTTTTAGCAACAGATAACCAAAGCAGACCAATTGCAGTTTCAAGTGTGTGAAATGTGGTGTTGCAGTCTGTGCTGGTGGCGAAGGAGGTGGCGGAGCAGCTGCAGGAACGTCTGGCTGCTGCCGAAGAGGCCCTGGCTGCTAAACAGAACCACATTGATGAGATGAAGCAGGAAATGTTCAAGAAGGAGGAGGAGCTGGGGACCATTTCCGTGTTCAAGGCTCAGGTGAGTTGCTGTTAGGCCAAGCGTCTGTCATCTATCCGTTTAGTGATATTTCATCAAGCGCTCTGTTGTTGTGCAGGCTGAGGTCTACTCCTCGGACTTCTACGCAGAGCGGGAAGCAAGGGAGAAACTCCACGAGGAGAGGGAGTGTCTGGCTGCCAAGCTGGAGTATGTGAAGAAGCAGAACCACCAGCTGCAGGACGAGTTGGAGTCGCTGGGCCGGTGAGGAATCAAACACAATTTTAACACTAGCTGTAAACAGTGAATGGGAACAACTGCCTCATGAGGGCAACAAGGACACGTGGGAAATCTTGCATGATAATAAACAAGTATATCGTTTATTTGTTTGCGTATTAGATATTCAAAGCATAAATCCCATGGCTAATCACTTTATCATTCACATCATACATAATTCGAATGATTTGCCTTGTGTTTGTCCACAGGCGCTCGCTGACCGAGATGCAGCAGAGACATGTGTCAATGGGAGGAAGTCCACACGGAGCCGGAGCCTCTCTGGTTGGGAGAGGTACAGCTGTGTTTATACTTCCTAAGCATTGTCTTCCTGGCATACTTCCACTTTGTAAAATAAATGTCAGCATTTTGGGTAAATGTGTGTTCTCTTGCCAAGTTAGTTGTAGGGGTTTGTACTAGGGCTGCTCAATTAATCCTATTTTAATCGCGATTATGGCTCGCAACGATTACGAAAACAACGTAATCGAAATAAAAAGATTATTTTTTTATTATTACTTATTTTTTTTTTCAGTTGAATTATACTTCAAGTTCAGGGTAATCAACTGTAAAAAAACATACTGTTAAAAAAGAAATTCTCCAATAGATGGATGTTTTCAAAGTCAATGAATAATCGCATTTAATAATTGCAATTACAATTATTGACCCAAATAATCGAGATTATGATGTTTGCCATAATCGAGCAGCCCTAGTTTATACTGTTTACTTGGTTTAGCATAACGACTGGAAGCAGGAAACAGCTAGCAGGAACTATTTCTTGGATATTCTACAGTCTTATGTAACTTGGAGGTTGTTGACAGTTGACACTTGGCAAATTAGAAACAATACAAGCATGTAACTCTACAAAATTAACATCACAGTTTTCCTCTGTTTTCTAATTGACATTGTGCGTTCAGCATGTTCAGGTTATAATCTGTGTCTCTGACTCTCAGGAACTGACTGGCATCATCAGGGGAATATTCCAGAACACGCCTGTCCGAAGTGCAATGAGGTCCTGCCAGACCTGGACTCCCTGCAGATCCACATCATGGACTGCATCATCTAGAAAACCACCATTACAAGCTTCAACAACAATAATCTGAGACTTCCTCTTCTTTATCTGTACCTCCTCTCAGATCCCTGAGACTCGCATTGGCCTCATTCACCAATATCTTACCAAGTTTGTTGCAAAGTTGTGTGTGTTCTTAACCCACAGAGTTGTTCTGGGTTTTCTTTTGCTTTTGTCTTTTGACTGGAACCAAGCTGTAGATGAACAGTTCAAACCCTTTGATATGATTTGAGCAATGAGCTGTCCGTCATGCACACTTAAAATAAATTCAGTCAACCAAGTATTTGGTTGCAGAAGGCTATTTTTTTGTATTGTATTTGAAATTCCTAATCTTTGTTTCCTTTGAGAGGACATTTTGGCTAATGGTTGTTGTTGGTGGTGGTGGTGGGAAAGACAGCACGAAACATGTAGGCACTTTATTATAAAGAAAATATACCAGGTATTTTATTTTTGACTCAGTGGGTGATACCTGTAAATTAAAATGCAATGTATTTAATTTGTTAATCAGCCTATCACTGTGTATGGTAGCTTTTGTATGTCTCTAAGCAGGAGGCATCAATACCCTGCTGATTATAGGAGACATTCTGATTCTGTTGTAATTCTCTGAAATAAAATCAAAAATATCTGCCAATTTCTGTCTGTTTTCGTTATATTGCGAAATAACCAAATCTGAAGGATTATGACTCCGACGAGGTATTTAAAAAAACACTTGTTATTGTATATTGATAATTTGAAGCTTAAACCATTACTGAGATAGATAGGTGTAGGTGTGTGTGTGTGTGTGTGTGTGCGCGCGTGTGTGTGTGTGTGTGTGTGTGTGTGTGTGTGTGTGTGTGTGTGTGTGTTACAGGAGCAGCAGTGTGTCCAATACAAATATTTAAAAGGTGGATAAAAGACATAATAAAATCTAAAATCAAATAAAAAAATAAACAGCAAATATAAAATATTAATGTTCTACAGTAGAAGAGCGATATACTCTGAATCTGTAAGTGTAATTATACATTTAAAACACGGTTTTCTAATTTTTCCAACAAACAAAAACAAAGTACATCATTGTAAAACATGATCGGCTTACCGTTAAAAAAGTATATATATATATAAATATACACTTTTCTATTCAGGCACATCACTGGGCAGCTGACGGAGCTTTGACAACACGGAGGGGTCCTTAGTTTAGCGCCAGTTTCGACTTCTCCCTCTCGCTGGCTGCAGGAGGCTGCAGCTTGTCAATAAAACTAGATTAGCTTGTGATCGTGTCTAAAATAACCTGTTGCTTTTGCAAAACTACGCGTAGTGCTCCTTGGTGACAAAGCAACGTATTGACAGGTTGGACGTAGCTGTAAACGTTGCAATAAAGCTAGAAAAGGACACAATAGCGGAACCAGAGGTACGTTTCATTATCTTTAAGCACACTCACATACATGGACTGATTCATTTGAAAGAGAAAAAAGGCGATTGTTTCATTTGGACTCTCCCAGGGATACAAGCTGTGAAACTCAAATATACATTAAAACATGCCCTGCAGTGTACACTTTTTAAACTGTTCATTTGTATACCGTGTGTATGCAGTCAATGTGTATATGCAGTCACTGAACACACAGTGGGTAACAGCCAACACTGACTGAACCTTTAATTAACTCAATATATCATTGTGTTATCATTTACAGTATAATGCAGTGTAATACTGATTGAATGACAAATCCATCTATGTAGAAAACCTTTGATTCAGCTTTTGGTATCCACCTTTCAGCTTGCATAAGAGTATTGGTTCATTTTACAATGTGTTGCAAGCAACTGGAAATGAAACATAAAAACTTAAAATATTAAGTTTAAACGCAAAATATTGCACTATAAAATGAATTAACGCCTTCATTTCTTTGTCAAATCTTAGGCTGTTTAACACTTAAGTGTAAAGTATTATATTTAAAATTCTTGTTATTCTGAAGAGAAAGCAGACCAGATCTAGTTTATTTTCTGAGGTTATTAAAGTTTTTCCATCACTCCTCGACAATAATATATCTGCTTTTTTGTCCCCAGATCATCTGAAATCAGCCCCATCACCAACTTTCCTAAAATGGACAGTAAGTATGACGGCCTTTAGATTAGCTTTTTATTAGCACCCCCCCCTTTTTTAATTGTCTTTATTATTTACCTACTTTTATATTGTTTCATATTTATTTTATAGGTCTTAAAGGGTTTTATCTTATATTATTTTTTTAACAGTTTCAATAGCAACTTCTGTCTGTTTTTTTACATTTTAGTCGTTTAACCTTTTTTTAGCATCTTAACATCTGATCTTATTTTTAACTTGTGCCATTTTGAAAATCACTTTGCGCTGCACGTGCTGTATGAAAAGTGCTCTATAAATAAAGCTTTATTATTTAAAGCACATTAAAGTCCAGCTCTATGAACAGATGAAAACACTCAGTTGATGTCTTCTCTGAACAGGTGAGGACGATCTGGACATTCTGACGGCGCTGCTGGCTGAGAGCGAGGGGGTCGAAGAAGAACAGGGCGGTCCGGAGCAGACAGACGACTTGGACGGCCTGTTTGACGGAGACGATGCTGAGGAGGAAGAGTACAACGATGGCGTGGAGGAGGAAAAGCAAGATGTGGCGACGGATCTCTTTGGAGATGTGGATGACATTGAAAATGAAGGAGAAGACACTAAAACAAAAGACATCCTCGACAAGTCCAAGGAGGACTTGCAAGGTTTGTGCCACTGCGTTTACCACTTGGAGAGGTCCCAGTTCACCTCCTTGAGAAAAATTGTATAAATGTAGTGTATTTCGAACTGTGTGTTCATAAAGGGTTATAGTAACCAAGAGATGCATGTCAAATAGCCATAAATATTTCTAAATAGTAGTGGTTGCAGTCTTTAAGGGGCGGAGGTGTGTTTATGAATGTTCACAGTTATTTTAATGTGATCTGAGGTTGGAAGAGGGTTTCATCCTTCAATTCTATTCTATTCTATTCTATGTGTTGCTTCTTCAGATGAGCTGAGGCAAATGCAGGAGAAGATGCAGCGGTTGCAGCAGCAGCTGGAAGCGAGTCAGAAGATTTCTACACCTTCTTCCACTCCGGTGAAGACTGCAGGAAGCTCAGCTGCTCCCAAACCAATAACCTCCAAACCAATAACCTCCAAACCAATAACCTCCAAACCAATAACCTCCAGACCAATAACCTCCAAACCAATAACCTCCAAACCGATCCAAGCCAAGAAGACCAAGACACCAGCAGGTGATTGTTGTTCCAGCTAGATCCTGTTTTCCAAACATTGCACAGAATTCATTGATAAAGATACTAACGACTGCATATGGCTTTAGTGTTAACAAATGTCTGTGTTCTGTCTCCTCACAGCAGCAACTCCTGTCTCCACGCCAGTCAGAGCAGCAGGTCAGAAGGTCCAGGAGTCCTCTGGCTTTTGTGATGAGCTAAAAAATGCTGACTCCTTCACACGCAAACCCAGGGTAGCTCATCCCAAAGCCAGCACATCTCCAGGTGAGAATGGCTGCGCCCAATCAAAGCATTGATTCCCCTGAAAACCAAATGAAGCTAATAAAAGGTTACTCGATCCTCTAGTAGCGGTCGGCAACCCGTGGCAATGGTGGCATGCGGGACCGTAACCAGTGGCACACTAGGAATAAGTGTGCAAAAATATTTCAATTGTATTTTCGGACACTGAAGGATAACTTCTAGGCCCCGCCCTCTTTAACTCCAGTCGACTTTCTGCTGCTTTCCTCCACGGTGAAACGATCACGGGTGTAGCGCACCTCACACATTGCAGTACCCATAAGGAGCTGTACAAATGGCTCAGTTTTTGCATGGCTGTGTCTTTAGTGGAAAGCCCAGTGGCGATCTGTTCATCTGTCATCGAAAATAATATGCTACACAGCTTCCCCGCAGCGAGGCTCCCTCGTTGACAGTTAACGAGCTTCATTTTTATTTATTTCATTTATTTTGAAGGGAGATTATTGAATAATATTTAATTTAAATAATAAGATATATTTGTATGATTTTTTTTTTTTTTAATAACCAGGAAATAAAAACTCACAAATATTTATAAAAAAGTAGTAGATGGATAAAATAGTGTCTAGATGAATTGATAGGAAAAAACATTGGTAAAGATTATTAAAAAAATAATGGTTATATTAAATTAATACAAATATATATACATTTAGTTGAATTGATTAAATAAAGTGGTTGGATTAATTGATACAAAAAATTGAAATATATTTATTTATAAAAAAACGAATGCTTAGATGAATTGAGCCCTGTCATAATTTAAGACTGCTACTTTTATGCAAGTGTGTTTTCTTCACAGAAGAGCGAGGCCCTCTGGTGGAGATAAAGCTCGGCGGCACCTTCCAGCCAGCAGAGAGCAGCAGCAGCAAGCGCCTCAGTCCGGCCAATCGGAGCAGACCTGCCCCGGCTGCTTCTTCCCTTCTTTCTCTTTCTAAAGATGTGGCTGTAGAGAAATACTCAGGACTGCGTCTCAGGTGAGGACACTGAAGTGATGAAGACACAGGAAAGGTCAGCAGTGGAAAATCTAAAGCTACATCTGCTCTCTGTTTTCAGGAGACCGCGCGTTTCCTCCAGCGAGATGGACCGCAAGATGGCCGACCGGCGTCTGATCCGCCTGTCGCAGGTGCCGGAGCTAATGGCTCGGGAGAAGCTGGAGGACAGCGACTGGGTGACTTTTGCTGTGCTGGTCAACAAGGCCACACCACAAAGCAACAGCAGCGTACGTCAAAGCAAACAGATACAATTGTGCAAGAGAATGTCTAAGATGTGCAAGTAAATACAAATAAAATAGAAATAGTGTGTTTCTATACACTTTGTAGAAGCTCCATCTGTGTGTGTGTGTGTGTGTGTGTGTGTGTGTGTGTGTGTGTGTGTGTGTGTGTGTGTGTGTGTGTGTGTGTGTGTGTGTGTGTGTGTGTGTGTGTGTGTGTGTGTGTGTGTGTGTGTGTGTGTCCCATTTTGACTGAGCGCTTTCTCTCTGCAGGGCAAAACCTTTAGCATCTGGAAACTGAACGACCTCCATAACCTGGAAGTGTTCGTGTCTCTCCTGCTTTTCGGCGAAGTCCACAAAGAGCACTGGAAGACGGAGACGGGCACTGTCATCGGACTCCTCAACCCGAACCCCCTGAAGCAGAAAGAAGGATATGACGGGGTGAGTGTCAGTGGACAGGATGTACAAACAGTAGATAACAAAGTGTGCCCTATTGGTCATAGCCTTAACGCTTCCTAACTGTCAGCTGAGTCCACAGAGTGAACCCTTGTGTTGAACATGTGCAGGTGAGCCTGACCGTGGACAACCCTCAGAAGCTGATGCTGTTGGGGGAAGCTCAGGACTACGGCACCTGCAAGGCCATGAAGAAGAACGGAGACCCCTGCTCTCAGATGGTCAACCTGGTATGTGTGTGTTAAGGGTGGGAATCACCAGGCTCCCCACGATACTATACTATTGCGATACTTAAGCCACAAAACGATAATATTGCGATTCTACGATATGATAATTATTGCGATACGATATATATTGCGATATATATTTATTTGCATCTTTGTTTTGACTAACTTCCTGCCAATCCCACTGACTTTACCCATGGCCAGAAAAAGCTCAGCACCATCTAGTGCAGGGGTGCCCACACTTTTTCAGCTTGGGAGCTACTTTTAAAGATCTACCTACAGGGCCGCCCCTGCCCAATCTGGGTGCGTGCTAGACTAAACGGCGGATAAACTGTAGCGCGCTTACACTAATTGCGCCGCATTTGCGCTTCAGATGAGGAGGTGAGGCCCCCTCATAACTACATGAACCCGTCTGGCACAATACAACTCAGACTGGCTTACCTGCACGTCAATCAAGTGGCAAATGCCATAGTAAGGATGGATGATAACTTTGAAAAAATAAAAATAAATACTTTTCTTAGTTTTTTTCAATGCGATCGACGTATTGGGCACCCCTGATCTAGTGGATTGAATAAGCAATTGTTACCAAAAACTTTAATTTGGATACAATATGAATAGTTTATATAATAAAATATCGATACTTGGCGTCCGTGTATAGATACAATATCGCCACGCAAAGTATCGCGATACTATGCTGTACTGATTATGTGTGTGTGTCGGTGTCTTTTTGTGTTGTTAGTATTGGCTGACGCTCGTCTCGGTTTGTTTTCAGTTTGAGTGCGAGTACTGCCAGTATCACGTGAAGGCCCAGTATAAGCAGATGAGCTCAAAGAGGGCCGAGCTGCAGTCGGCATTTTCCGGAAAAGCTCCCAACAAGATGAAGGTGAAGGGGAAGGGGGGGAGCCTGAAGGAGCGGCTCTGTCAGGACGGCTTCTACTACGGCGGGGTGTCCTCCTCCGCCTGCACCGCCTCTTTGTGAGTGATAATACTTTGTATATTTGGCCATTACCACCCGGTTTTCTACAACAACTTCATTTTGCACTTGGCAAGAATATTCCAAAGCCAGGAAAACAGTTCTTTTGACATTCTTTAACTGGTCTTTGTGTTGCAGATCGGGGAACAAAGGCACCAAGGGGACCCAGAAGACTCTGGACAATCTGTTTGTGAAAGGCTCGGCTAAGCAGCTCCATCAGGCCAAGAGGCTGGGTGAGACTCCCACACTGCACTAGCCTCTATTTAAATCCCTGCCATACACTTCTCTCTCTGACTTGAGGTTTACCGCCTCCAATGAGCCATCTTTGCACAAGCTTTAGTTATTATCTTGACAATGACCGAGAGCAGAGAACGCTGAACTTATGGCTGTTTATAATATCTTCCTGTCTTTGATTTATTTAGCCCTTCAGTCCGGGGAAGTTTCAGGATGTTCAACTGAATTTAAGAGCCTGCTGTCAACGCCGACACCCGGAGCTCTGCAGCTGAAGAAGCACTTGGTAAAAGGCAACCAATCAGGTACATGTGCCTTATGAAAACCTCAAAATGTCTGAATGTTTACCCAAAATAAATTGGCTATTGAAGGTCGCCCTCCATTTTTAACAACCATTTCAGACCTCAACTTATTTGAATTTACTATAAAGAACTATAATAAATCATATATGTTTCTCTGAGATGACAAACTACACCAAATCGTTTAGATATAGGCCTACCATCTTTAATCTGAGCACTAAATCATACAAACACAAGATGCGGATTTGAATCTCTTAACGATGTTTATTTAAAAAGTTGTCAATATTAATAATGTTAATAATAAATTGCTCAATTTTTTAACCGTGTGGTCTATCTTCAGTCCCCAAAAACGGATCTTCACCTCAGCTTCAGTCCATCACAGCCTCCTCCCTGCTGAAGGAGCAGAAAGCGAAGCAGCGGGAGTTTCTGCAGAGCCGCCTGCGGAGGGCCGATCAGATCCAGAAGAAGGTGCAGAGCTCATTGGCCCCCGGGCCCTCCTCCTCTTCCTCCTCACTGACGTCCCCCAAAGCAGCCTCTGTGGCCCCCCGGACCCCCGCCACTCCCCAGGCCCCGACCCTGGGCCGAGGCTCCTCACTGATGTCCCCCAAAGCAGCCTCTGTGGCCCCCCGGACCCCCGCCACTCCCCAGGCCCCGACCCTGGGCCGAGGCTTCTCCGAGGGGGAGGACATCCTCTTCTTTGACGGCAGCCCACGCCCCCGGCTCCCGCCCCCAGCGCTCTCAGCCTATCAGCCGCCAAGATGGCTGCTCTGAGGAAGCTGAAAGCCAAAGGGGCGGGGCTTAACAAGGAAGACCCTAACGCTGTGAAGAGGAAGAGGAGCAACAGCAGCGAGATCAACGCCAGACTGGAGAAGAACCAGACCTCAGCCGAAGGTACACAGCCACCGTACGTCTCTGTTACACATATTGTGCACATGATCCAGCTTTTAATACGGCTACATGCTGAGTAAAGCAATCATTTGACACAAAATATTTATTACAAATTATTTATCTGATTTGATAATGATTGATAGATTCCCCTCGGTATGAGAAAGTGTTCCATGAGCTGCAAGCTGACATTTTTTTTTATTGATTTGAGTGTACCTGTGTCTTTAACAGCGATCTGCTATATAGAAATAACACTTGGACCAATCAGCATCCTGTATTCAGCCAAATGGAATGACATTTTTTTTTTTTAACAATAAAGTCTATAATTGTGCTTGTTCTTACTGTGCAGCTGATGAGGAAGAGGAACCGGCTGAGAAAAAGAAGCGAGATCAGCTCCAGTACATCCAGTCAGACGAATTCCAAAAGATCCTCAACGCCAAATCTCGCCATGATGCTGCGCTGCAGGCGGTACGTGTTATATCATGTGATGAGTGTTTTGTCTGTTTTGATCCTTTTCTTTTTGAGGTATTTTCTGCAAATCCAGCTGCATTTCTGCATATAAAACATTAAAAAGTTAAATGTGTCCTCTCAGGCGGAGTACCAGATGCAGGAGAGCTACTTTGATCCTCTGGTGAAGAAGGAGCAGATGGAGGAGAAGATGAAGGGCATCAGAGAGATGAAGTGTCGCGCAGTTACCTGTAGAAAGGTACTGGCTTTCAACCTATTTGCTTCAAACATGTATAAACACGTATATATGTAATGTTGCTGCCTTGGTGTACTAACCATAAACGCAAGCATGGTGGAAATGAAGCTGTTATTTACTTCCCATGTTCCCTCGCTTCCAGTGTAAGTACACCTACTTCAAACCAGCGGATCGTTGTGTAGAGGAGAACCACGATCTGCGTTGGCACGATGCCACCAAGCGGTTCTTCAAATGTTCCTGTGGACAGAGAGCCATCGCTCTGGACAGACTGCCAAACCAACACTGCAGGTACAAATCTCAACGTCATGTCTTTCACTGAAACAAAATGAACACTAGAACTAACTCTGTTTCAACATTTCAGTAACTGCGGCCTGTTTAAATGGGAGCGTGATGGGATGCTGAAGGTAAACCTCTTTCTGACTCTCACATTGTCTCGTATTGTGTGAAAGAAAACACACTGATGTTCTGGTCATGTTTTCTTGCAGGAGAAAAAGGGACCGAAGATCGCCGGAGAGCTTCTCAAGCCTCGAGGAGAGGAGCACGGAATGTTCCTCAACAGCAATTGACAGCAGCAGGATATTGCTTTTTAATTTAAGTATCATATTTGTATTTGTGTGAATTATGTTTTAACATTTTATTTTGATCTTGACGAAGATTTGAATGTCAAATAAGTCGATTAAAGCTTTGCAACATGTCACGTGAAATGCTTGTTTTTCTTCTCATGAGATAGAATACTGTAGTAATTGGTTCGGGTGCAGATCTGGAAGTATGAAACCATATCATATTTAAAGAGGACGTCTGCTAATGTTCAGATTCATATTTGTATTGTGTGCCTCTGCTGGGACATGTTTAAATGCTTTAATGTTCAAAAAGGTCTTCATTTTTCTGCAGCACCACTTTTCACCCTCTGAAACCAGAGCCCAGTCTGCTCTGACTGATTAGCTGTCAAACTCTGTTGTGATTGGTCAACCGCCAAGTAATGTCCTGACCCTTAGCCTATTATGTACAATATGTTAAAGCGCTACCCAACAGAAGCGCAAGTTTTTTTATTGAGACCTGCAGGGAAAGACCCAAAAAGCCTAATGGGGCCCCTTTTCATAGTACGATGAAGCCATTTCTACATTTTGTGACTGAATAGCATGAAGGATAGCAGAATTGAATTGAGCTGCTTCCTCATGTTGTTCATGCTGGCTCACTGAGCCTTCTGTAATGATTTGGGTAACAGCTGTGAACTGTAAGATCATCTGCAGGTGATGATAGTTTCTTCTCATGTTTCGAGCTGCTGTCTGAGGAAACACTTTCAGCAATCTAAATCAACAGCTTTTTCTTTCAGGTCCTCTTGCTGTAGAGTCATTCAAATTTAAGAAATCACACAATGCATTACTGTCATAAGGTATACACCCACGTAATGGAAAGCACTTGTATCACTGGTTGTGTTTAGGTGAAGGGATGCGTTGTATCAAAGACCTCTACAAGCCCCATACAGCAAACCTAAATGCAGCATTTACAATCCTCTCCTGCATCCAGTGTTGAAAGCTTACCTGAGAAATGTAGGAAGAATAATGAGATGCAGGTTGCTTTAAAACGAAAGTAATTCTTAATTCTATCAGTAAGGAGTTATGTCATTACTGGAAGCTTTGTGAATAGTAAACACAGAGGGCCATGACACATGGTTTATTTTACGTTTATTATCCGATCGCTCCTGTTTTTTTCCCTCCTTTTCCTCCTCTGACTTGGCTCACTTTCATATTTCCACTCTGAAATTTGGAATCAGCCTGATGATTTCTGCAGCTCTCCTCATCTTTTCCTTTACTCCACACCGCCTCCCTCCCTTTAAATACTCCACATACCAGACAGTGCTAAGCTAAGTAAAAACACATCAGTGGCCTGGAATCAGGAAACTCATCTTTACTTCTCATTTTGACTCTCTTGCTTAAAGTAAGAGTTTGTTTTGTTGCTGCTTCTGCAACCGACTAAAAATAAAGACAGGGCATTGTGTTGCTTAAATGTAAAACAAGATGCAGTAAATACAAGCATACACAGCATAGAGACTACATTTAATATGATAAAGTGTGGCCTTTAATACAAAAACTGTGCTCATTATATATTTAACAGTTTTCATGGAGATACATATTGAACAATTTTGTTACAAATAAGAAGTAAAGAAATTATTTATCTTGTTGATGAAAGTAGGAAAACAGACACAACTTTGGTAGTTTACTCTGGTACAGGTGATGGCAGTATTATTAATATACTCTGCCTACAGATGATGGCAGTATAAGCAGTACTTTCAGTACACTCTGGTACACTTGATCGCAGTATTAACAGTATACTCTTGTAATTTTGATTGCAGTAGAGACAATACTAGCAGTATACTCTGGTACAGTTGATGGCAATAGTAGTATACTGAGGTAGAGGCAATGACAGTTTTAGCAGTATACTCTGGTACATGGGACGGCGGTATAGGTGAAGACAGTATTAGCAGTATACTCTGGTACAAAGGACAGCAGTATACTGTAGTACAGGTGAAGCCAGTATGAGCGCTCTCAGTGGAACCAGTAGTACTGAGGAGATAAGCCGTCGTAGTGATACTCTCGATACTGCTCATTGGTCTCCCTCGTTCTCTCATTTTGCTCTGTGGATACAAAAGTAGAAGTGTCTCAATATCAATATTTGTATATATGACAGGGTTTGATCGTAGTGAGAATTATCAGCAGACTTTGCAGTTCTACTCTTAGGAGCTTTGTAACGTCTGTGAGCTATTTGTTTTGTTTTTTTAGCCAACTACTTTACTGATTTGTTCACTCTCACCACCCTCATCAGTATCTACAGCGACAGCAGGCAGCTTTTTAAGGACAAAAATCTCAGTGGAATACAGATCTGCTACATGAGATTCAATATCGTTGAAGTCGGTTTTATGACTAGGCTTCCTTATAGGTAATCACTCCTCAACCATATGGCGAAATGTTATAATCAAGCATCGTTAGATAAAAGCAGACTTTGAATCATACCTATAGCAAACTAGGTTTTCTACAGGTAATTGCCCATATTGTGGAGTTCCCCAAGGCTCCATTATGGGCCTCTTCTATTTTACATCTTCATGCTTGCCCTTTCTCCAATTGCAGAAAGCAACAAAATAAGTTACCAGAACTACGCAGACCACACACACATTTACATAATCATTTAACCCTTATGTTGTGTTCGGGTCTCCTGTGACCCGTTTCAAGTTAAAATTAACTACGCTCTAGTTTTTTTTATCGGAACAAGGCTTCATGATATCCTCCACAACAGCTATATAAACACTACAAAACTGATTTTGACAATTTTAGCCAAGTCTGAAGTTCTCGAAAAAAATAAGTGTATAAGTTGGTGTTCGGCTTTGGGAAGACCCAGCAGAATTGTTGTGGGTGACTCTGGGTCAAATTTGGCCCAATCAAGATTCATCTTGGACTTTAGACACGCCCACCCCCTTCATCCACTGTAACAATAATTTTTTCGCAACATGCACCTGGTCTGCCATCCCTCTGCTGTGTTTTGGGGCAATAAAATAAAATTACAACAGGATTGAGCCGCGAACACCATGAACGGTAACAGCTTTCGAACACAACACAAGGGTTAAGCAGGGTTCTACACTCTAACACTAGTACTAAATTAGTGCATTGAACACATCAATAATCAATGAGAAATATTCCCCTGATATTGAAAGAAAAGCAGCACAAAGAGCCAACAATCCAGATTTGTTCTATATAAAAGTTTTGCGAGAATGTGCTCTTATAATGTGACCAATAAGTGCTCCATGGCCATGTGGAGATATTTTTGTTTTCTTATAACATCTCTTTGACCCAAAACAATGTATCTCAGAAACAAACACACATCTTTGTGGTTAGCAAGTCTAAGTTTAGAAGCTGTCGCTGCATCTTTATCACAGCAGACTGCAGGAACACTGTCGGCTTAGGCTGGACCACAAATGAGCACTTTGGTGTCTCTGAGGTCCTCACACTCGCTTCCCTCCATGTGTTATTTTGTGAACCCTCCTGTGGCGACTGGCACGTAAATCTTGTGTTTACTGACATGAAGTCCATGCTTCATGTTTCTCCAGTGATGGAACACCGTCCTCTGTCGCTCTCCCTGCGGTTTCTTTCATATTCCCTGGTTGATTGTTGGTTTCGTTGGGGAGTTTTATCTTGTTTTTTTATTTTGTTTTTTTTTATCTAGATCTAAAGACAAAGGGTGTTGTGTGCTGTAGAGATTCTAAAGCCCCCTGAGACAAAGATGTAATTTGTGATTCTGGACTACATAAATACAATTAATCAATTGATTGATTGATTGATGGTAATGTTAAATGTTTGTAGTCCTCTGTGAAAAGGGTGAACATACTGTTTTTTCTTCATTATTTCAAGAAGTTGGAATTAATTAAAGTTTTTTTTGTCATTAAAGCATTATGTCTGTTCCCTCATATTCAAGAGGAAAGCATTAAACGGATAGTAGTTGTAGGTCCAGGTCTCACCATCACGCACCTCCTCCACGTAGTGCTCTTGCTCAGTCCTTTGCTCCTCGTTGTACTCCCTTCTCTGCTCACTTGCAGCAATCTTTACCCTCTGCTCGACTGTGGAAAGGAAAAGGGAAAGAAATAAGAGCTGAGCCAAAAATGTCTCTAGAAGCCTGCTCCAAGAAGAAATAACAAGCACAGACTGAAGAGATCTGGACTTCTGCAGGCGTTATCTGGCTAAAGAGTGATTGTTTTAAATGTTATTTAGGTGAAAGAGTATGAAAGTCAGTTCCTCTCCAGAAACATTTGATATATTCTGTGTATTTGTTCATTTGGTTTGAAGTATAATGGTCTATCGTACTGATGCTGGCAGTGGAAGAATGAGCTTATTGTATTGAGAAACTGAGAGAGGGAGAGCTCGCTCCATACTGCCCTGTGACTCCTTCTGCAGCCTGGTGTGTGTGTGTGTGTGTGTGTGTGTGTGTGTGTGTGTGTGTGTGTGTGTGTGTGTGTGTGTGTGTGTGTGTGGTACCTTGTACTACTCTATATTACTATACCATACTCTTTTTTTATCACATAAACACATATACTGTCTTCGGTATGGAAGGCCAAACATGCCATATAATTGTGTGTGGCCACATCAGCCACACATACCACAATATATAAATACATTCAAAATTATAAATAAACATATTCAGACCAACCTCTTTACCCATGATCCTTATGGCTTTCTGCCAATAAGGTGTCAGACAGCACAAAGTATTTTTTCCTGGCGATAACAGTTTTTAAATAGATAGCTTACTTTGGATCTCGTAGTACCGGGTTGAGCGGCGACTGCGGCGTTTGATGAAGCTGGATGCATCCGATTCGGGCATGAAAACCTGCCGTGCTGCACCTAAAAGTCAGAGGTCAGAAAGTGAAGGTCAGGTAGAAAGGAAGTTTGTGAAACTGGTCAAAAAACCTCACCTTTGTGATCGGGTGGTTTTGAGTGGTCCTTGACTGCTGCACTTTCCACTTCACTGGAAACTGTGAGGAGAAGAAGAAATGTTCATTTCATGCATTTACACTAAAGCACTTCACACTAAATTGCATCTAAATGTGTTTGTGTGTACTTAGATTTAGAAATGTACAATCTTTGAAATCTTGGAATTTGCAACAGTATTTTTACATGTGATTAAGATTAATCTAAAAAGCATTGGCTTATGATATTTTTTAATTTGTTTTCCCAATGTTAAAGAAGACCATGCAAACCTCATGTATGGTGCTGCCCACCCTATCTATATCTATTTTTGTAATAATGCCATGTTTACTGAGAGGTCACAGCTGTCCTCTGGAGGACTACTGGACATCTCTTAATTTTTAAATGACTTCAATCTTTGATGCAATTCAATTTGAAAATCAGTATGGATTGAACAAATTGACTTTTAGAACTTTTACAAACGTTTTACAAAGTAATTTCCACTGAGCCCTACTCCTCTTAAATTACAAATGCTGGCTACTATTAAGCTGACATTTGCAAATAAATAGGGAATTTAATTTAATTCAAAAATACCCTTAAAAGGTCAAAAGCAACAAAATAGGTGACTACCAGTTTTATCCATTGGTTAAGAAGGACTGCACCTATTCTCAAAACATTGCTTATCTTCCTTGAGAATATATAATCCAAAATAAAAAATCCTGTCCCTGATGTCGCCACCCCAGGTACTCACAGAGGTGGAGGAGGAGGAGGGCGGGGAGCAAGGAGAGCACGAAGACTCGGGTCCAGGACATCTTGTGACAGAAAAGCAAGAACTCTATACTTCACAGGACACCTAACAGAACTGAATCGAGAGACGATGAGGGACGAAGGGAGGAAGGTGGGAGACAGTGGGAGGAGGAATAGAGAGACCCAGAGAGGGAGGAAGGCTGCTGCTGCTGGATTATCACATGCCCAGGGGAGAAGAAGAAAACAGGGAGGAGGGAAGGTGTAGTAATAAAGAATGAGAACCAGATGGAAGTCTGAGTACCTTTTAGAGAGAGAGGACAAAGACATCATGTCCAATGTCCTTTTTATTTATGTAAGCTTTCAGATCTTAAAAATATGTATGGTAACCAATCAGGTAACAAAGATTCAACGTGGATGTTAAAAGCCCTCTGGTGCATGTAGGATGTTGTTAGCAAGAAAAGAGAATTTAGGTAATATTATACTGCGTATTATTAAAGGTTTATAGTAAACTTAGAGTTAAACAAACCTGCTGATGTCTTTTTGACATGCTCTCTCTACTACTTTCCATATGAATGAGCAACATTTTCCTTACAGCAGGTGGTAACAGTTTGGAGCCGCACTGGCCCCCTTCATTTCCCCTCCAGGTGAGAATTATCTCAGCTTTTATCTTTACGTTAAACGCTGCAGCGAGCTATAGAACTGTGTGAGAGGAGTTTTGATGAAAGTGTACATCCGCTGCTGTGGATTTTTCCTCTGTCTGTGTGTGATGAGGTGAAATTGGATATGAGTTTCCTGTGAAGGAAACTGGGCAGAGACAGGTCTGCAGTCTGGGAAACATTTAGCCGCTAATGAGCCTGTGTGTGAGCAACTGCTGTGTGATTTTACAAATATATGAACGTGCATGCTTGTTATATTGATATTTGTAAATGTGATTACTTATTTGGGGTGAGTTGGTAGCCTTCATATTTTTTAAAGGGCCCTATTGTGCTCATTTTCAGGTTCATAATTGTATTTTTTGCCTCTAGTGTGACATGTTTTCAGCCCGAACACTTCTTCCCTTTATCCTTTTTATCTTATGTAATACTTAGAAATACAAAATATAACTGCCTGTAAAAAAAGAAATGAAACAGGATCTTAATAATATAGCCATCATTTTTATTATTTATTATTAAAATATAACATTTGTCTCACAAACATGAATTCACTGAATCACCCCACTAGAACATGTATAAGGCCTCTGTTAGTGTTCATTAAGAAGAGCTACAATTCACAGTTATATTTAAACATTTCTACTTTGATACATGTATTATTCTTACTCTCAACCCCCCTCTACCTTCATAATCACACCTTACGATTACTTTTCATAATCACCATTAAACTCCCAGCTTCTCAGTTGTTGTGCTGTTAAATACTGTAAAGCAAGAACAGCAGGTACTTTATTCTGCTTTTAACAGTGTCCTTATATCCACTGTGAGAACAACATGCTCTACATCAAATTTCCAAATGTTAATATAAGCCTCATTAAATAATCTAATGTCATCTAAATGAAATCAAAAGTGAGGGATTGCAGGATAAGAACAATTAGGAAACAAGAATATGACTTTGCTGCTTCTTATCCAGTCACACAATCATCAATGTGTGCTTCGTCATGACGCGGCGTTTCTTGCATCATGCGCGTGGTTCTTCACAGTGAAGTCCTCTCGCCCTGCACCAGGCGGCCTCTGAAGGCCCAGGTGTCCTGGCATTGTTAAAGGGACAGTTAGTCAATTAATCAAAACAAACCTTCTGAGTAGCTATGAAGATGTGTACATGTTACCCCATACAACTGCATTATGTAACAAGGACAATCACTCAGTTTACTAACATAGGGTTAGATATTTCTAGAGGCAAAGACATTGCACTGAGTACCTTAAAACTAAACAATGGGGGCTTTTTTCCCCCCCACTTAGCTTTAGCCAATTTGCTTATGCTTTATTAGACACATTGGATGAATTGTAAAAATAGATCACAATGACCTGCTACTTGGTGAGCGCATTCCACTTATTTCTGGGATGGTGGATGATAACTGTGCTCCTCCTAACACTAGAAATTATGTAGTTAGGGTGAGCATTGCAAAACAAGTCTGCTAAGTGTAATTCTAACATTAAGTAGACCCTAATATCTGAGGTGTTGATGCTCTTAAGGTGGCCGATGGAAGTCATGCTGTTGCTACATATTAGCATAAAACTGCCACCTGGTATGTAAATATCCAATCTGACTGTATCAAGTACATTCCTGTTGTGTTGTCACTTGTAGAAGGGAACGTTTTAAACATGTATGAATGTAGATGTCTGACCTGGAAGGTAATATCGTTGCCCAACGCGTACTTCCTGTTGGCGATGTCCTTCACCTCTTGCTCTATGTTTTCCTGGGTGGTTCCCTTCACATCAATGTAAAAGCAGTCAGAGCTGGCATAGTGGCAGGAGATGGCCTGGAAAAACACAATATTTACTTGAAATGTTTACAATTGCCTTATAATTAGCTTTTTGCAGCATATGACCAATCACAAACAAGACAGGTGTACAAGTGTTTCTATATTTATTCTCCTCTGTAGAGGCTCTCTCCATCCATGGGTAGGTATACAGAGCTTTTATATGCGCAGGTGAACCCTGAAGTTACCCCACTTGAACCCTGCTTTGTAGTACAGGCCACAGGTGGATTATGGGTAGTGTAGTACCTTGCGGAAGCCCTGGGTCTGGTTCATGCCTGAGCCGTGAATCAGCAGCGGATGGAAGAAGACGGTGTCGCCCTTCTCCATCTCCAGGTGCACCCTGGGATGCTGCGGGTCGTAGCCACGCACTCCATGGTACATTTTGTTCACACCGCCCTGAGGGAAATACAGGAAAGTTTAGGTACCTATAGCAGGTGTTCTCATGTGTGTGTTCCTGTAGCAGTTGTTTTCGCAGGTGTGTGTTTGAGTACCTCCCACTCTGGGTAGTCGTGCTCCTTCAGCGTGCCGGTGTGTGTCCCTGGCAGCACCACCAGGCAGCCGTTCTGCCTGTCCACCTTCTCCATGGCCGTCCAGGCGCAGACGATCTTGTCTGTGGGGCGGAAGGGGAAGTAGTGCAGGTCCTGGTGCATCGGGTGGCGAGACGTCTTTTTCCCTGAATCAACAGTTGATAATTGTACTGTATGAGGCTTCCTGTGATGCTTACTGATCCCAAAATGACACTGCTGCAGCTGGTTCTCCAGATAAACAGAAACCAGATTATTGTAAATATTTTTTGAATAGCTGTATACCTGCATCAGGAGGTTTGTTGATGAGCATTGTATGCATTGCCATGATGTTGGGTCCAGTGAAGCACTCCACATACTGCAGAACCTGACATGCAAAAGCACATAACAGTTTAAATTATTTCAAATTCAAGCTGCTTTTTAAAGAAAACTGTTAATATGTCGTATTCGAATTTTGATTACATTATCATAGTAATATCTTTTTATTGGCACGTTTTTTTGTTGAAGAGCTGTAATCCTCTTTCCTATAGACTGTGGGTGGGATTTCAGATATTTCCACAAGTGAGCACCATCGTCTCAACAAAGTTGTTCTATGGATCTCTGTATAATATGTTTGTGTGTTTTTATACCTCTGGTAAGTTGCAGTATCGGAACAGTTCAGCATCTTCCTGGAAATCCTGGAGTTTGGAGACCGCTCTTTGATCCTGAACAAACTCTGACTTAGCGATGGCCACGTCCCTCATCACCATCAGACCGGGAACTTTCACTTCCTGCCGACAGATCCGTTCAAACGCACTCCTAAAGAACGCAGACGCACAAGAACCTTCATGCATCGGTACTATTAAAAGATAAACATTTGATATGTAATGTATGCATTGCCTTTTCTTAAAGAGTACTGAACATAGAAGGGAAATGGGAGAGATAGGGAACGACATGCAGCAAAGGGTCACTGCAGCAAGGATTGAGCCTGAGTATACCACCAGGTAAGTAATATGTCATTTCAATACAAATATACAGTATATTATTAGTTACGTCGAAAGTTCTCAATAATAGGTTCAATAAGTTTCCGATGGTCACCTGAACCTGTCGATGTCCTCTTCAGGCACCAGATTCTTGATGAGGATGAAGCCATTTTCTTCATAAGAGAGTCGCTGATCTGGGGTCAGCAGGTCGGTATCCCAGCTATATCTACCAAAGAGAGATAACACGCAACAATATCAATGTCTGAGGAAAGGTTAGTCTGTGTGTGTGTGCAAAGAGATCTGAACCTTGATCTGTTTAGTTACACAAAGCTGCTTCTAACATGAACTGCCCTTAAGCTGTTTTAGAAATAGGGCTTGTTTATTTGTTGAAGTGACTGCATCATCAGCTATTAAAATGCACATAGATAGCAGAAAAGTGAGAAATTATTTATTATTTATGTATTTGTCTGGGACGATGTCAAAACATCTGTATGGTTACAATACTTAAATACAGTTAGATGTTTTGCATTTAATATATCTCCACAATAGTGACATCACTATGTAACACTAGGGCTTCTATTGGCTAGTGCTATGGGGCGGGACATCTCTAATCACAACAGAGCCTACCAGCTAACCAAACAGAGCAGACTGGGCTCTGGTTTCAGACAGAGGGTGAAAAGAGGTGATGCAGCACAGGCAGTATGAGAGAAATAAAGAGCTTGTTGAACATTAAAGCATGTAAACATGTCAGAGTAGAGGCACAAAATATAAATATGAACCTGAAAGTGAGCATAATATGTTGTCTTTAAAATTAGGGGGTAGACTACCTACTCATAACAGAGTTCATTGTATACAGTTTATGGTCCTACCTGAGTCTCTGAGGGTAGCTGGAGTTGAAGCTCAAAGCACCAGTCGTTTCAGCTCTCTGAACAAACCAGTAAAGGAAACGAGACAGCAGCAGAAACAATTGACCTTTAAGCAAAGGTAGAATATAAAGCAAATAGTCTTCCACTGACCTAAAACCAGACTATCGTTAGCCTCCTGAGTTATTCTAAGCTATTATCTCCAACAAACAGATAGATAAATAGATACATGTTTACATTTCAACCTTTAGCCTACATACTGCTAACAGCCTCGTTTAAATAATGGCGTCATTGTCACAGTGCCTTTGTTATAAACGCTAAAAGACGCATTCATAAACAATGACAGTTAGCTGCAGAGAGGCCTTCAGTGGTACTCCCGTTCCCCGGTCTAGCCCACCAAAGCAGCCCACCAATAATGCTCAGTTCCCGGGTACTGTCTGCTCTGCGCAGCCCCCGGTGATCCCACACAGAGAAGAAAAGGATACGATGTCGGCAGGTGGTCGGTCAAGATGGTTGATTAGCAGTCTGAGTCTCTCCGCAGCGCGAGACATGTTGAATCGGTTTGTACCCCGTTGTGATCCGGTAAACAGCGATACGGAGCGGAGCTAGCAGGTGACCGGGCAAAGGGCAGACTGACAACAACCACTCCACCGTCACCCACTGCGCGTTATGAGAGGTCAGTAGGCTACAGAGGTGGAGGAAGACTCAGATATTGGACTTAGTGAAAGTACCAGAGTGTAGGAATACTCTTTTACGACTAAAGGTCCTGCAATCAAAATGTTGCTCAAGTTAAAAAAGCATAAGCATCAAATATTCTTAAAGTACCAAAATTACTCATTATGCAGATTGGCCCATTACATAATAGGCTACTATATTATATATTTGTATTATAATTATTGATGCTTAATGTGTTTATCAAAGCTGGTTAAGGTGCAGCTTGTTTAAATTAGTTTATGCTGCAAGGTGGCTTGTGAATGTGACTTCCTGCAAAGTAACTTATTATATTAAATAAATGTAGTGGAGGAAAAGTACAACACTTACCTCTGAATTGTAGTGGGGTAGGTTCAAGGCTTTTATTAGTCATACTCATACGTACATAGCTACAGTGTAGGCCTACTAGTAGTAGTAGTGGCAATACCATAGACTGTATATAAGGGAAATACATATTGAATAAAGTAACTACAGTTTTTATCCAGCAGGTGGCGCCCCACAAACATAATTATACTAAATGTTAGTTATGTAGTTATTAGTAATCGATTTTTTTTTCAGATTGGCTAATGGTAAATATATATTTTAAAGTAGGGAAGGAGAAATGAAATATTCATAACCTTCTTTTCAACTTAAAATATATTTTCTTTTTACCCACTGCTTAATTTTTGCCATGGTATTGTAAATTGTAGCACATAAACAACCATCTAATAATATACATTTATTTTCAAAATGAATCGTTTGAGCATATTTTGCTTCAAGATAACTATAACATTTAAAACGAGACACATTTTTAACCTTTTTATTTTTGTCTTATAAAGTGAAAGCCCTTCTAAAAGATGAATGAAGTATTTATTGTATGGTTAGTTTTTCTTAATTAAATACTTGAATGTCCAATATTTCATTGAAGGCTGACTGGAGAAAAGGAAAAACTGCATATTGAAACATTTCTACAATATTTATTGTTAGACCGCTGAAAATGTACAATGTTGCAAAGTTATGAGTTACGAGAAGCAGCATAAAGGGAAGCTATTTAAATAAAGATACCATTGTTTCGTGTATCTGCATTTCCTCCTGCTTCCCTCAGCTTCGTCAAGCTAACTTGAGTTCGCTTATTGGAGCGGAAACGGGTTGATCTCGTTTTAAAATTACACATGATATAATGTAATACTACGATGAAATACGTATACTATAGGTTTTTTTGTTTTATATAATTGTATTTTACTGAATTATTAGGGGTTTAATTACATCACATTCACTTGCTCCAGAAAATATATAAATGAGATACCAAAAACTACTACTGGTAAAAACTACTACTTCGATCCATTTATGCATGTGTATGTAGCCTATAACTATCTGTATATGGTGCTTTATTGACCTATACATATTTAAATAATTATTAATTAAGGCCTCTTTTGTTTTGAGAACGTTGATCTCTTAAATTGTGATGTCATAATGGTCTTATTTTGAAAGGGAACCAGAAGTCACGCTGCGTGGTGTGTGATGTCAGCTTGCATTCCCCTCCGGTGTCGACAGAGGATCCTCCTCCAGCCTCTGTGAACTCCTCTCCCCGCCACACAAACGACATTTTGGGGGTTCGGTCTCCAGCTCTCCTTCCTCACACCCCACACATTTCCAGGTGTGTGTCGGAGGATAATACCGTTTTTATCAGAGTGTTTGGGAACGAAAGCGACCTCGGACTGAACCGTGCTCCTTCAGTGGGCGGATAAAGCGGAGGAGGGCATCCGGGCCTGGCTGCTCCGGAGAGTCGACTTCAAACGACGGAATTCACCATTTTCAGGTAAATGGCGACAAATGCATTTTTGTTGATAACACCCTGGCTGTCCGATATTGGACGCTACATTTCGGGCAGGCCACTAAGTAAGTAAATGTCAATACAGAGGAAACCTCAGCTGAAGAATATACAGACTTTAGCTATTTTTTTTGTAATTGTATCTTTATCAATTTTAAAGCTTCGGTTTGACTATGTTGTACAGCTGGTGTTGTTATGGTCGCGCCTCACATATTAAACATGACATCTCCTACAGTATGTCGCTTTATTGGGTGCCAATATTTTGGTTTGTTTACCTCATGTATTAGCAGCCAGTCTTGAGTGCCACATTTAAATGGAATTTTATGGGAGAGAAGATGATTTCTGCATCATTAGTGTGATTTATGTGCAATCAATTAACACCAATAGGTCTAATGAAGGAATTTCATTAGCATCATTCCAGAAGAAGCAGCTACAAAAAGCCTACTGTAAAGTCAAAGTATGTAATTGCACTGCAGACACACCAAAGACATGCAAATAACCATCTTCATTGATCCCTTTTAAATAACCACAGACTCATGGTGTCAACACCAGACTCTACTTTATCACATGGATTTTGTAAATATAGTTTCATTTACCTTTCACACATTCAAACCAGCACATTAACATGTATCTCTAGCATGTGTTAAAACGGCTTCCTGATATGATTTTTATATCTGTTGGAAATGCATTTACAAGGCACACAGGGGATAGGGTTTGAAATTACCTCCTGATTCTCCATGCAAATTCAATATTGAATATTGCCTCTGTTTTTAATGAGACAAAACTATGTTTTTTTAGCCATCTCGTGTATGGTATTTCACGAACAAAAATCACCACCATCACTGTAAAACTGTGAGGATGAGTTGTTGTTTTTTATAATGGTTCTTACCACTACATTTAAACGTGTCAAAAAAATGATCTAAACTTGATACAGAATGAGTTGGCATAGGCAGTTGGTCAATCATATAATTCTTATTAGATTATTTGAATCTTTGTTTGATAAAACAGATAACTGTCTATAGTTACATGACCACCATCATCCTTGTCTGCCAGCAAAGCATCCATTCTAGCTTCTTTTTCCACTTTCTGTTTTGCCTGGATTTACTTCACTGCCCTTATATGTAACAACTGGTGTGTGTGTGAGCTGCGTGTGAGTGTATTGACCCACATTATATCTAGGCTGTGGATGTGGGAGTATGTGCGCAGAGGCGTAAAGTAGGCCGTATAGCAGCGCCTGTATGATCTGTGTCTGCTTACGTCATAGGTTACAGCAGTTGTGCTGTGAATATGTGTACGTTCACATATTTAACACACCTTTTTTCTCATGGGACTGATGGATCAGAATAGATACATTAAAGTGCACGTGAATGTCACTGATTTGTTTAAACGTCCTTGGTAGGAACACATCTGGCGAAGCCTGAGATTTGTATTACTATTTTTGTAAAACGTTTATTTCCATTACCACTGAATGATGGATTGTGGATTTGCATTCAATGTTAGTGGTGAGGCTGTCAGCTGAAGTCTTCCATACTGTATACTCATACTAACTGCACGAGCCCTGTAAACATCGTTGCAATTATAATTCAAGTTATAGCCAAACAAAATTAAATTTGTAATTTTAAGTATTTAAATGTTTTATCTGAGGTCAAAAGGCATGTTGTATCCCGCATGTTTGCAGCAGTTTTGAGCAATGTGGGATCAGCCTCCCAAACACTGTTGGCTATGGGCAAACAAGGCCGCAGTCCTCTTTTTGATCCTCCTGTTTACATCACTCCAACTTGTGCACTGTTTATTGATCCGAGGGTATATATATGTGTGATGTGTGATGCGTTATGAAAATGTGTTGGAGTTAAACCTGTTTCATCATGTTTCATGCTTCTCGTGTATGTGGTTGTGTTTCTAGATTTGGATTATTGCTACTATACATATTTAAAGGGTCTTTCCCGCCCTTTCTCATTGGCTGGGTAAATGATGAAAAGCCACCACTCTCCTGTTTACCATATCCTGTTTCACCTGAGGCGTTACATGCCAGTAGATGTAACTCATTGGATGAGGCTTGCTAACGGGCCCCTGGGCTGTGGACGTTTTCTCTCTTGCACAGGGGTGGGTTTCATGGAGGTTGAAGGTAGTAATTATTGGCTTTTTGGGTCTGATATTCTAGGGATCGAGGAATCATTGAGTGGTCGGGTGCAGCAAGAACCAACATTACACAAGTTTCATAGAACTATTACACACCACCCACACCACCACAACCACACAACCACCACCCACACACACACACCACACACCACACCACACACACCACAACACACACACACACAACACACACACACAACCACACCACACCACACACAACACACACACACACACACACACACACCTAAAATAAATTGAACCTGAGGTATTTTCATTACTTTCCTTCCATGTGGTGAGCATCACTGTAAAAATTCCAGTGGTGGTCGTTTCTGTACAGGTAAAGATGCTAAATATTTTCACACACACACGCCACACACACTTCCCTAAACCCGATGAACCCCAAACTTACCTTATTAAACTAAAATTTTTGAACCCCTATCAACAATCATAGGTTATAAAAGGAGTTTTAATGGCCCGAACCTAAAGACAATACCAGTGGCACAGGTGTGAGTGCCAGATAACAGTCAACTGTGATCTGGAACCGCTCGGTACATTCCCGTCCTACACAACTCTCACATCTGCCTACTCCTCTCAAACTATTCTTGCCAAGCCGTCTTCACAGGACAATTTCAATTCTTATTGGGCCTTATTCAGTTTGAAACCTTCAGCATGTGGGATTTCATGAAGGACACTGTAACGTTTAAACTTCCGTTTCAGTCAAAAACTAAAAATTATTTCCTTTTAATAAGTAAAGTCTCTGTTCAGGCTGGTTATCAATGCCTGGCAGGACGGGCGCTTTCTAGAATTCAGTGCCACAAACAGCTCGTGAAATTGAAACACTATCGAAGCCCGAGGAAGAAGGCCAGTTCCTTTGTTGTGTTAACTACAGCCATTAGAAATTCATTTTACAGAAGTAATTGCTCGATTGCTAATCCCTCAATTTCATCTGAGGTTTTATTTACTCCCCCAAGCTTCTGCTCTCACTGTCCCTAAGATTTCATTTCATCTCTTTTCTGGAGGGTCAGACCAATTCCAGGAAGGGTTGTTAGTCGCTTGCACACACTATAATCTGGTTTATAGGATTAGCAACCTGTGCCAGTGAAGCAGTGTAGTTCAGAAGACTCAGGACACCTACCTCAGGGAAGTCCCAATTTTTGGTTTGATCAAACTAAAAGGCCTGTGGAAACCTCCCGTGATTGTTCCTGGACCAACAGTGTAGCCTTGTCCGAAACGGGGTCTCTGTGGGATAAATTGAGGCCGTGGTTTGGTTCATTATTTGGCTGATGATCGGGAAGTTTTTCTGTAGAGATAACAGTCTATTGGAAGGACACGGCTGCCATTATTCACATAGCACCAAACGATAGGAAAAAGTAGAT
>NW_011365482.1:92914-108214 GCF_000735185.1 Notothenia coriiceps | reverse complement strand
CGTCAGTCACAGGCTCTCGTCGAAGGTGTGCGCTGGATGTGCGCAGGGATTGGAGTGCGTCGGGCCCGGCGTGCTCCAATCACAATCTTCAGGGGCGGACCAGGAGATGGCATCCGATGACCTCAGGGCAACCCCACAGCTCATTTACATATCACACAGATTAACATAGTTAAGACGACCAGGAAGGCAGCAGCCGTAACAGAAGGTATACATTACAATCAAAGCACCACCGTCTTTCCTTAAATTATATACAACACTACAAAGACTTCAAAGACCAGGAGCCGCTGAGGGTGTCACCCCCCAAAAGCCTGCAGGGTGGAGGAATATCCACAACTGTAAAGCCTGCTTAAATAAAACAAATGTGGACAATATCAGAGGGATTGTGAAATATGATGACTCTAACATCTATCTTATATTGCCGTGAAAAATGTCCTTTAAATAATTGGGTCTATTCAAGATTACAACAGATCATGATAACGTTAATGTACATTCGCCCACTACTCGTACTTTTTACTAAATAAATAATTGAAACCATCATTATGTAACTCAAAAGAAACCTCGTATATGAGCAGGTTACCATTGAAAAAGAGGTCAATGATCTCAATGGGTTTTCACCTGAATAAATAAAGGTTTTGAATTGAATTGAATTGAAAGACAAGTATATATCACCACTTGAGTTTTGGCCTGAACTTGGCAACAAGGCATTTGTTATGGTGGCGTCACATATCCAAAAATGCTCAAAAAATGCTGATTGAAAGGCACTTTTTGCAAATACAAGGATGCAACTCACTGACAGTTTTACGTCTCTTCCACACAAAAAAACATTGTGACTCAGGAGTTTTTTTTCACAGAGCAACGTCCAGGAACTAGAGAATGCAATTCCTGAAGAAATTGCTTGTGGGAATGCTTTATGCTGAAAAGCTGACGCTGAATTGCTATGCTGAAATGTAATGTGTAAGAAGAAAGTGAAGAATTTAATTTAGATTGAAATGATACATGAACACTGGGGGCTTGAATGTGGGATGAGAGAAGAAAAGAAAGTAAAAAGGCTTGGAAAAGCAGCAGAATATTTGAACTGCAAACTTTTGAACTTACTTGATGGCGAATGATCTGTCGCCATGGCAACGGCATTTGATGACCCTCCATAATACGCTTAGATGTGTTGATGGCTGCATCGTTACCAAACTTGTGAAGTTTTGGGACATTTCGAGCATTTGTACTGAAGTTGTGAGAAAACCGTGTTTCATAGTGAGCATTGTGTTGCCAAGGCAACGGCATTTGAATAAATCTTAAAATTGTCAAATAGATGTCTTCACGGCTGGATTGTTAGCACATGTGAAGTTTGAGCACTTTATGAACATTTTAATAGGAGTTATAGCAATATCATGTTTTACGGGGAGGGATGCGTTGCCATGGCAACAGCTTTTGAGGAAAAACTCACTAACACTACATGTTGAAGGCTGGACCATTAACCATTATCTGAAGTCTGCTGCTCTGAGCATGTCAGTTGGAGTTATGACATCATCGTGTTCTATGACACAGGTGTTTATATTTGAGCTAACGACGTGTCCAGAGATCAAAGGTTTCCATGGTGATATGCAGTAATCAGTGAGAGGAGAGCATTTGCATTGTTCTGAATGAGAGATAAGCCTCTTACATGTGAACGTTTTGTTTAAGAACCGTAACAGATATCGGTGAAATTTCAAAGCGTGAAGCATCTCAAGAACTCTGAGCATCTGAAGTGTGCTTTTTGTGTACTTTCGGGTTAATAATGTGGCCTTTTTGGCAGATTAACTAAAAGATGTGCGGCTGCTGTGGTGGGGAAAGATGAGGCTGAACTTACAATGGGGTTTAATGGAGACATGTTGAAAGTTTTTGTCACTTCATGCCCTCAAGAGGCATTTTGTTTAATTTGTTTGCTTCATTTGTTTTCCTTTTTCAAGCTACGAGATGTTTTCCTACGTTTCTCATGAAAAATAATGTCTCAGGAGTGTAGGGTTTGGGAATTATGGCAGGTTTAAAAATATATATGAAGGCGAATTTCAAGCTGTAAAAATGTGATGAATTATGGGATGTATCTCTGGAATTATGAAAAGTTATGAATGAGAAAAGTATTAGCAATCGATTCCCGACCGAGCTGAACATGTTGATGTTTGAACGGAGTTCCTGCGATGTGGAATGTGGGAGAAGAAGAGGTACAAAATAACCCGGTGGAATAATAAAGAATTTTGTGCGTCGAAGAACATATGGTGGGAATGCTGTATCAGCATTCCCTATAAACTAGGACAAGGTAAATATCGTCACTTCTACAATTTTAACCGATTCTGTTATAAAAACCTAGACGTATGTATGTAACCGGTCATGGCGAAACCTCTTAATCAAATAAGTGAATACATATTTCCTGATATTTCCCATGTCCTTTGTGTGTCTAGATTACGTGCTCAGAGGCATTTTCAGTGCAAAGATATCAGTATATCACCCCAAAATATCTTCAGCCTCATATCGGAAATGTTAAAGGTCCCATGTCATGGCCATTTCCACTGATCATAATTCCATTGTTGGGGTCTACTAGAATAGATTTATATTGTGCAATTTTCCAAACTCACATTGGTTTCTCATACAGCATCTCTGTAGGTAGATGCCCGAGGTGATCGTGGGTGGTTTTCGGGGTCCCGTTCCTCTACTTCTGAGCACAAGTTTCCTCCACCGTCCCGGACTCTTTCTCCTTGTGCGACTTTTTATTCGTCTGTCTTCTCCTCCTCTCCCATTATTATACTCGCTCTCTCCAATTTCAGGCCAACGACACAGCCCGGCCTGCTGGTAGCACAGCGAACCAAATCACCTCACGTAAAATTTCGATACCGTTGACACCCTATGTTGGTTTCCCGTCGATCAAGTTAACAAGGTACGTCGAAAGTCATTTTAGTACTTTCAACAGTCATAGACCGACTTAAAGGAAATAAGGTATCCGAATAAATTAGTCTGGACTCTCTGTAAAGACCCTTTTCGTTATTTGTTTGTAAAACTACAAACACAGTAGTATCTCGAGCAGTCAAGGGGTAGAGAGAGGTGACCTGTACACGGTAGAGGTCGACACACAAACCTAAGTGGTTGGTTTGTAGGTATGTCCTTTTGTGTGTAAGAACACTCCACACACCAAACCACGCAACTTTGGTCTGTCTTTCAAGATCAATTGGTATATGAGCACATCATTTTTGTCTGTTTCCTTCCACATCGAAGAATTGGTGGTACAGCATTTACGCAAACCGAAGACGTTTATTAAACTACCTGTCCAATCAGGTAGGTTAGTGTATGGATTAATCAAAACCCTCACCACGGGGAAAAGGGTTTGTCAAATGTTACCGCCGAGAGTCTACCAAGACACACAGTGATGGGTCTAGACTGGGGACGGGCTAGACGTAGACGCGTAAACGCTCTACCAGGCGGTATAAACTGTTGATGTATGCCGTTGAGGATTATTCTGTGATTTGTGTCACCGCAACCGTTTCAATCTTTTTATTGTGGTTTTTGGCTGTTTAATATACGACTTGCTCTCTTACTTCAACCACAATATGTTTGCACTGAAGTGATAATAAATTGTTGAGGAAATACCCAGTAAAATAACCAAATTCATGTACAGTCTTATTCAACTACTTTTACCTAATTGAAGCAATCTGTCGATAGTATGACTTCTTTATAACTGACACTTACATCCGTTATAATACCGTAAGTACTAAATATAGATTAATGTAATTGAACCTTACAGGAAGTATAAATAAAGTTTTTTTTATTTATGTTTTTAAAACATATCTATAGGCTCTGTGTAAATACTGTACGTCTAGTTTAGCCCGTCGGGCAGGATCTGGCGAGTTTCAGGATAAACTAACGGCATACCTCAAAGGCGTTACTCCGCCTGGTACGAACGTGTACGCCCGGTCACGTACCTAGCCGTCCACGTCTAGCCCTATCTGTGACCCTTTGGTTCGGGGTCGGGAATGATTAACAAGACATAAATCTGCGTAATTCTTGGTTTTTTTGTCAAAAAGGTACTGTTATTTAACTCTTTTTCCCGTTTGTTTAGGGAAGGTAACTAAATACTGACTGGTCTCTCCGCCCTGTATTATTCCTTTTGAGTTCAGAAACGAGAACCCAGGTGTCAGCCCTTGAAAAACTTAATGTCGGTGGTTGAAAACCCGAAGTACGCGGTGCCGTTTGAGAGTATCCTTATTGTTGTTTGGTCGGAGCCTCGACATGCTCAAGGAGAGAATTTGTAGGTACCCACGCTTGTAGACCAACGACAGATATAGGTTTGTACTTTTCGTTACGTGTATGAAGTTTACTTCGACTGGACAACGTCTAATCTTGATCTGTGGTTTGTCCATCCCAATCCCATATGTCATGCTACTCCGATTTTTACGTCGTAGAGTTGTTGTCGACCTAAGGACGCCGTCTATGGATGTAGTCATACTTTACGTTAGTGGTTCGAGCTGGCAATGCTTACTGTGTAGTGTAAATCGTGGTCTTTACCTGTGTCTACTAAGGACCACAGGGAAAACAACTGGTTTTCTGAATGAGAAAGACATCTTTGTGTCTTGTAAAGTGAAACAAGGAGAAAACAAAGTTAGCGTAACTTTTGTAGGAATAGTTGTAATAATTTCGATAAAGTGTCGTTAGTGGGACGCCCGGTCAGTTCGCTTCGGGAAAAAAATCAAGGAAGTTCTGTTTTGTTTCCCCAGAAGTCACCTTCGCGGGTGACCGTCGCCCGTTCAGTTCGTGACTCGAGACAAACAATATAGAGTAGCGACGTGTTGTGTAACGAACACTGACATGGGGCGATCCCGGAGGTCGACTTTACCCGAACTTTACGACTAGTCTCATAAATTCCAGGGTTACAGTACAGAAAGGCCAAGTAATGGGACAGGGGAACCACACAATATTCAAAAATACGTCGTGTGCCAGGGCGTCTCAGTTTTGGGAGTTTATGTGGGACATCGCTAATTTTGAGATTGTGTCTTTTATGGGGAGGTTTTGCGCACCTCTATGCAGTGACAGGTAACTAAGAGGCCCATGGCTACTACAGTACGCAATGGGCCGTTGGTTTACCTGGTTAGGCACTCGGCAATGCATGCAGGCGCCTCGGCATGCAATTCGGAAGGCGACTACCAGGTTTAACTGGTTAGGTGCCGAGGAGTGTGTGTGTGAGTCACGTCGTCGAGGACTAGAGAGGAGGGACCGAACGTCCTCTTTGCTGTCACCCTAGCCCGCTTTAAGAGAGACGTCTGGGTAAGAGTGTCACAAATGTTGGGAAAAGATGGTTATGTTCGGTGTGAATAAACCAAAAATGAGCCGACACTGGAACACACGCAAGTCCCCACTCAACCTACACAAAGCGACAGCGATTAGTTCTTCGGTGTGGAAGGGTGCCTCGGTCGCACTAAGTGTTGCAGGGCTGGTAGTTCGTGTGACACGAGTGTCCCTCCCACACTCCGCCTTTGACTAACCTCGAATGTTGCTCGGGAATTTCCTATCTCACTTTAAGTCACCTTTNCAAACGAGAGCAACAAGCGAGAGGCATCCGCTCACACAGCAGAGCCTCCAGAGTGATGATTGTCCCCAGGCTTTGTAGTCATCTCCAGCAGGTGTGCGCGGCGCACACCTGCTGGAGATGACTACAAAGCCTGGGGACAATCATCACTCTGGAGGCTCTGCTGTGTGAGCGGATGCCTCTCGCTTGTTGCTCTCGTTTGTGTGCAAATGTGTAAACAGTGGTTAACTTGTGTGGTCCGTGTTGAACAGTGTTATTGTGAGTAGTTGTGCCTCGATTAGGTTAGTATTGTTTGGTTAGTATTGTGTGATAGTTGTACTTTGCCTCAGCTGTGTTTTTTTACCACTTTGACAGTGAGGGTTTTAGTTTCTATTTAGTTCGTTATTACCTATTTCTTTGTATGTAAACAGGCTCCTTTTGTTAGAGTCCTTTCTTTGTTTACATTTAAGCATCTTTGAGTTTCATGAAAAGCGCTGTAAAAGTCCCATGTATTATTATTATTTGTTTGTTTCTTAGTTAAGTCGGCGCCCTTTTGGCCCTTTTGTTTGTTCCAGCTGTGTGCCTTCCATTTTGTTTACCTCTGCTATTTAAAATAAACCCTTTTATAATTTTACCAATTCCAACTGGTGTGTGTTGCATTTCCTCATCCCTAGTGGGGACGTAACACCTTCAAATAGGGGAAACTCTATGTGATTGCAGGGNCTGTTTTTGGTGTTGCAAATAAAGTGCCGTGATTTTTGGAAACTTTGAGCGTCTCTTTTTTAACTTTCCTGTTGCGGCCAACGGGCCGGTCCTAACAAGGCTGCATGCCTTCCATTTTGTTACTCTGCTATTTAAAATAAACCCTTTATAATTATACCAATTCCAACTGGTGTGTGTTGCATTTCCTCATCCCTAGTGGGGACGTAACACCTTCAAATAGGGGAAACTCTATGTGATTGCAGAGATGTAAGTCAGCCGGAGGCAGTAAAAACATTATGTTCACCTGTGATCATAAAACCAGACATTTGTCACTCAGGAAGAATCAAAAGAAAGCACCGGTGCAAGTTCAGGTTTCGCCTTGTAGCATTTAATTCAACCACTTTGATGATCATACTGTATTATTCCCTTTCAAAGGAAACTGTGATTTCCCTTTTGTGGTCTAGGTGGATCTTTAAAAACAGTTTACCAATATATAGTTTAATTATTTAAAATAGCTAAGTAATATACTAACAATGCTGGCTAAAGTAGTTTTTCTTTTGAAGCAGAGAGCTAAAGTTAAGTTTTTTTAAAGTTAAATTAAACCAGAAGTTCAAAATAATCCAAAAGGCGGGATTCAGCTATGAAAGAGTATAAGAGCCACTGAAAACAAAATAATAATAATAATAATAATAATAAAGTCATAATATTCAGAGAAATAAGTTACACTTCAATAAGTCACTCAGAGTCATGTGGACTTCCTGCTGTATGTCTGACAGCTCTGTGTCGCTGACAGACTTATCAATGGGGAGTTGAAGCGTTTCAGAAATGGAGAATGGAATGTTGCTAATGGTTTAGCCTCGTGAGCTAACGTTAGCCTCACGTTAATGTCACAGTTGAAGCGGCTTAGCAGTTAGCGCGTGAAATACCTGCACCGAACAGCCTTTAATGTCTCTCTCCCTCTGTCTGTCTCTGTCCCTCTCTCTCTCTCTCTCTCTCTCTCGGCATCACTGTACATTCCTGCAGTCACTCTGGTGATTTCATGGCCCTTAACCAAACACAAAGACTCTGTTATGGCTCTGAAATAATTCTCTCTTTCTCTCCCATTCCTTCTCTCCCTTGTCATCTATTTCTTCCTCTTCATATTCACACTTTCACCCACACATCCTGTGTTTGTGAGTGTGTGTGTGATGCTGAAAAAGAGTGTGACAGTTCTTCCTCTTTTTGTCTATCGATGTTTGCGCTGCTTTTCACAAATACATACATTAGGATACGGTAAGAATGGCAATATATTTAAGAATTTTGGAAAACTGTCATATTATCAAGAACACACCATCATATGCATTAAGTCTCGGCAACAAAAATGTATAATTTTGTGTAGTTATGCTACTTCCTGTTTCAGTTTACGCTGTTACATTGAAGTTTAAGATAGATTACAACACTGCCTTAAACACAACACCAAAGGAAATACTGCTGCCACAAATTATCCTTTTTAAAAAAGAAAAAGGCAAGTTATTTTTGAGAATCAAAAACATGTCATGATACATGTTTCTTACACACACAAAACACTAACCCTAACCCAAACTGAGGGACACATTATTAAAACAGCATCACCAAATAACTATCTTTACACACACACACACACACACACACACACACACACACACACACACACACACACACACACACACACACACACACACTACATTACATGTATCTCTTTGTTAAGATAAAACCAGGCTCTGTTACACTCCTCTGTAAGGGAGACAAAGAGAGCTTATCTCCCTGTGAGTGTGTGTTAGTGATGGAGAGACTGTGTGTGTGTGTGTTGTGTTTTTTCTCCAATGTACTCATTTAATTTGGCATTGCAATTTCTTACGAGCTGCAAGCTGATAGCTTATTATGTGTATGAGTGTGTTCCTTGGCGTGTGTGTGTGCTGTAAGGGCCAGCATGACATACGTCCGCTTTAAAAATGTCCACACAGAGGTTAGTGGACGGCAAAACAAAAACACTTTGTGGAGAAGAAGGCAATATTTTTGAAGAGCGCATTAAATAATTCAAAATTGTACTTTAGTGGGTGTTTGTGTGTGTGCTAACATCCTTCAGATAGACTGTAAAATAGGAGAGATGGTGTCGGCAGGGGTCAGTTAGCTTTGCGCTGAGTGCAGGGTGGGATGGGTGGAGTATTTTTTGCTGCTGCTTCCCTTTGTGCACACACAACCACTCACACACTTGCACGGGCCGCTAACACAGCGACACAATGAGCAGGGCCTGGCTGGAGCAAGGTGTTTCCTGTGACCTGAATGACTGCTGCGTCACCACAAACAACACTTGTATGAGTTTGCAGAAGTGGATGTGTGTGTGCGTGTGTGTGTGTGTCTGCTAACAGATTTGACTCTCTCCTCCTTCAATTTGCCTTAATTTATTTCTCCTTGTATGAATGTGTGAATGTGAGTGTAATGTTCATCCTTTATTCATGTATTCCAGTGTTTGTGCAGTGAATGAATATTAGATTAAAAGCAGCTCTACATTATTCATGAGCTGAGATATTTTGGATTGTACAGATACGTCCTGAATCCCACTCCTGCTTTTTCAGTCCATTTACTGAGCCTTGATGGTATTTATGCGTTTGTGTGTGTCCCACAGGCTGCACTTGCCCTGCTATGGAAAAGATGAAGAGAATAAAGAAGCGCCTTTCGTTAACTCTGCGCTCCAGTCAGACCATCGACGAGTCTCTGTCTGAGCTGGCCGAGCAGATGACCATCGAGGACGGCGGCACCAAGGACAATGGTAAGAAATCAACGGATCTGGTATGCATTTTGAAAACAAGTCTGTATAAGAAAGAAATTGTATACACAGGATGGACATTTTTGCTTAGAGTCTCTGGTGTATTCCAAGCAGCTTATTTTAATGTAGTTCTTTTTTATTTCTTTTTTATAATTTGTATACATATATATTATTTTATTATTATACTATTTATTTTATGTATTATTATTTCGGTGTTATTTTTTCCTTCATTTTTTTATTTGTATTATCTTTATTAATATATATATTTTATATATATATTTTTGTAAATGGTATTATTTGGGTGTATTTTTATTATTTGGGTGTATTTTTATATACATAAATAATCTGTTATTATTGTTATAGTATTTTAATTTATTATTATTTGGGTGTTTTATTTTTATTTAATTTATTTTTATTTTCCTTTTGTGTAACTCGGAAAACAAAGAAAAATGGTGGGCAAAGCATGTTAAAAACGAATTTGCCCCTCCTTTAAAAAGCTACAACCAATGTTCTCCAATATTGACCCCGTATGAGGATTTGTCTGTCATAGCCAGTGTTGTGCTAGTTACTGAAAACCAGTAACTAGTTACCATTACTTACTAGTTACTTCATTTCAAAAGTAACTCAGTTACTTTACTGATTACTTACATCAAAAAGTAATGCGTTACTGTGAACAGTAACGCATTACTTTTCCCTGTCTAGCAGTCCCTCGGTTAAAATCCAGCCGCTGCTGCTTAGGTGGAGGTGGAGTGGCGTCAGATGACTCTGGGTCTGTGGTCTTAGCTACTAGCTTCGTCCCAGCATGTTGTTTCTGCAGATGTTTCAACAGATTTGAATTGCGGTTTTGGGCAGTAGATCGGATCTTTGACCCGCCAAGACACAACTTACATTTAACTAAAACGTTCTTTTCTTTGTGCTCGACAAAAGTGAAATAGTGAGAATATCTCCAGGCGGAGAAACTCGACTTGAGCTCCGCCATGATAGTCTTGTTAGTAAACACAAACACGCCCACAGCGTGTCTCCGCATGTGACACAGGAAGTATCTAAGTACATTTACTCAAGTACTGTAATTAAGTACAGTTCTCATCTCTGTTCGCCTCGCTGTTGGCGTCGCTAACCAACGTCTGGGAGCCGAGACTATATAAAAAAAATAACGGAGTAACGCACCATGTAGTAACGGTAACTGAGTTACTGAATTTAAAAAATAATGAGTTAGAGTACTAGTTAGTGCCAAAAATAACGGCGTTACAGTCCCATCACTGGTCATAGCGGGGAAGCAGCTACAGGACAAAGAAGGAAAGAGTGCAAATCTAAATATTAAACGAGAGCAATGACACATCTTTAAACTCAATTCTTGTGTACGTAAAATTTGAAATGGAGAAAACTAACAATATATTGATTTAACATGTTGGTATCCGATTTTGGTTATTGGAGATTTGTGATGCATCCTCAGATCCTTCGCAGTTTTTGGAGCAGCAGAAATGATGCGACTTGTTGTGTTTCAGAGCCCTTCATGAGGAACGGCGCCCCCCCACCTCCCACAGCATGCACTCCTTCCTGCACCGGTACACCGGGTCCTTCAAGAAGCCTCCACTCCGCCGGCCGCACAGTGTCATCGGCGGCTCCCTGGGGTCCTTCTTGGCAATGCCACGCAACGGAAGCCGCCTGGGTGAGACACACTGTTCACACTGTTCACACACACACACACACACACGCACACGCACACGCACACACGCACACACACAATAGGATGTGAGTAGTGAAAGCACAGATGGCATGCGGGAACAAACAGGAAACGTGTCATGGTGCAGAGATTTCCGTTCGACGACATATATAATCGGAAACGTGCTCCTGGCCAGTGACTTGGTTTATATCCTATTAGCCAGTCGGACTGTCTACCCCCAACGGACAGCTGGATGGGGGGCGGGGGTTTAAGCCAAACATGACGCAACTGATTAATCACTCTCGATTCGTAGCTGTGAGTCTCAGCCTAAAGGCGACAAGACAATATGATTCATAGGACAGTATGAAACAGAGAAGCAAAGTGTTGTGGCGATCCAAATCTACCAGAATAGGTAGAGCTTCACATTTGAAAGTCACTTGCAACTGCTACTTAAAAACAACAAAATATCCTGTTAGAGGGTATTCGTTTTGATTGACAGTCGAAGATCCCGGAGTCCAAACCGATAATCGTCAATAAAAATACATGGTTGAACTCAAGACCAAAGTAGAGTTCCTGTGTTTAGCTTACCAACTTCTTGGTGAAACCCTGAAGGGTTATACACAGGGGTGCATATAACTGGTACGCATGCGCGGCAACAATCTGACATGCGTACCGTCACTTCTGTCACAAAGCGCAGAGGGCTTCATCAAATAACTTTGAGTGGAGCCAGAAGTTGGAGTACCAAACACTGACTCCAGGTACTCATCTGAGTAACTCACTGAGAAAGTTATGTGCACCCCTGGTTATACATGAAATGATTTCTAAATGGTCTGTGCATAGATTTCAGAAGTGTCTGAGTGGCACACAAAATAACAGGTTATTTTCAGATCCTCACTCAAAAACGTCCCCTTGGTGCCTAAAGCGTCTCCATTGTAGACCTTTGTTTACTTCCCTAACATAGCGACATCACTATGTAACACTCACGCTTCTATTGGCTAATACTCCAACACATTGTACATGATAGACTAAGGGGTGGGACATCTCTAAGCGGTTGACTAATCACAACAGACCCTTCCAGCTAACCAATCAGAGCAGACTGGGCTCTGGTTTCAGACAGAGGGTGAAAAGAGGTGCTGCAGCACGATGAGTGAAAAAAAAACCTTTTTGAACATTAAAGCATGGAGACATGACACAGTAGAGGCACAAAATACAAGTATGAACCTGAAAATGAGCGTAAAAGGGCCCCTTTAAAGCAAACACTGAGTCTTAATCCTATTATTACTCATTTTCAAATTGGCAATTTTTTTTCAGATTGACTGTTACCTTATCTATTTAAGAAAAGTCTCAGGTGTTCGATGTATAGTCATCATTGCTTTCCCAGCCTATATGATTACATGTTTGAAGGCAGCGACACACTAGAAGACCTGTTCTGGACCCTGACCTAGATAGAGGGACTTGGATCAGAAAACAGGAAGGTTAAGTAGGACTTTGATGAACCACATACTGCTGCTACCCTCTGTGTACTTATTAGCAAAGCTTCTACTGTAGATACAAGCAGAGAGAATGTGTCAGTATAAAACAATAAAAAAAACTGGTGAAGAATCAAATTCTCAGAAGTTTTAAGGGAGAGGGAAATAGAGGCAAGAGAAGATAAGCAAAAAATAAAACGAGTTAGTGCACTAGAAAACAGCTTTGGGGCTTTTTGAAAAGAGGGAATCTGGTTTGGCTGTTAGGGCAGAAAGTGAAAATATTATTTGAACAGAAAGAATTTAGGAGTTTTTGTAGGAAATGAGGAAATAAATAAAGTAGCGCGACAGAAGTATGAAGAATGTGAAAGTGAAAGGAGCTTGACAGGAGAAAGTAGTAGGACAGATGCAGCTTAGGAGACGAGGCACACATGTTAGAAACACACAGGTAGCAAAGGAATGTATTAAAGAAACAGGGAGAATCACAACAGCACATTCCTAAGAAAACCTGCATATGAGATAAAAAGATACGAGCCAAGGAGAAGTATGTGGATTGAAAGGGAAAGACATGCAGAACAGGGAAGTGAAAGAAAGGGCGACGGTTATCTGAAGATGGGCAAAAACATGCAAATGAGAGAGAGAAACAAGTGACAGAAAATCAAGAAGGAAAGCGGGGCGAGAATAAGAAAATG
The DNA here is from genome assembly GCF_000735185.1 of Notothenia coriiceps. NCBI lineage: Eukaryota > Metazoa > Chordata > Actinopteri > Perciformes > Nototheniidae > Notothenia > Notothenia coriiceps. Next base: position 95,382 of record NW_011365482.1, on the reverse strand, counting down.
ACCACAGAAAGAGGAAGTAGATATCACAGTGAGGCTCCTCATGTATCAAAGCAACACAAATTCTAAATGTTAAGGCTCAGGATGTAGATGGCCATCGTCCAATCAGAAGCGGTTCAATCCCCAGTCCCTCAGTCAACATGTAGATGTATCCCTGGGAAAGATACTTGACCTCAAATACCGTGTGTGTGTGTGTGTGTGTGTGTGTGTGTGTGTGTGTGTGTGTGTGTGTGTGTGTGTGTGTGTGTGTGTGTGTGTGTGTGTGTGTGTGTGTGTGTGTGTGGGAGAGCAGGTAGCACCTTGAATGGTAGCCTGGTGAATGCTGAGTTGTGTATATAAAAAGCGTTTTGAGGGGGTCGTATATATTATTTTACAGACCAAATGGTGGATGGATTCATTGGAAAATAATTGAATCCATTGTACCGCACATGTGAAATCCACAACCCTTTATGTATACCTATCCAGAAGAAAAGGAAGGCTTCTGTTTCAACACATAAATAATGAAAATATGGTAAAACAGAGTTGGGATATTACTGAATAAGTCTTCATGGAAAATGTCTCGATACTTTCTTACTACTGCGTCATTATAAACTACTGTGATTGTAAAGGTGTTACCGTAATATCAGTCAACCAGACAGACTGGTTAGGTCAGATTTGAATGAAAGAGACACCTTAATGCAGATTTGTCCAATATTCCTTTATTTATTATTCATAATCTTTGTCATTGTGTTTTTAGATATCGTGCATGAGAACCTGAAGATGGGCTCCGACGGGGAGAGCGACCAGGCGTCAGGGACGTCTTCAGACGAGGTGCAGTCTCCCACCGGCGTCTGTCTGAGGAACCGCATCCACCGGAGGATCTCCATGGAGGTGAGGCTACTCATGCACACAATCACTCAGAACAGCTGACTGCACTCGCCCCTCGGCCTCATGGGAAATTTGAATGTGCCTTTCAAAATCCTGCTGGCATTGAAACACCTGCTCAACTTCAGATCATCAATCATAGTTTCGTCTACTTTACCGTTATGCCCTTTTTAAACATGTTTAGTATTTGTAGTGAAGTACTAATATACTACACAGATGTTACAGAAGTCTCCATACCCTCCTCTTCATCATTTCCATGATGTTTATCATTTCAGGCTCCTTTTTGTTTTTTAAATAACAGCAGCTGCTTTCTAAATACCCAAAGCGTCTCAGATGATAAATAGACTTCAGGGACCCATATGGTACGCTAGACACTTTTACAAGCTCAGCAAATACAATGGGAACATGAGCAACATGTCAGGTGGCTCACATTCCTGCTACTTTTCTAATTTCACAGTGGCTTTGACTATTCAGACACATTCTGGCTGCGAGCCACCATGAATTTCTCAATCATCGGCTATATTGTGTCATACAAACCACCATTATATAAGCTGAGAAATAGTGGTGAATCTCTTTTCTGCTAATAACAAATGTTAGATTTTGGCTTCACAATGAGTTCCAATCAAATCATCTTCATCCTTATAAATATTGAACCTGAGGGTACTTTGAATAGGCATGAGCATCTTAACCTTTAGGCTCATGCCCCCTGCTGGCAGAGGATTGACCGTGACATACTGTATACAACCATTAAGTCATTCTTATTAATATTGTAAAACAAATATATATATATATATATAACAATCTTAGGGGGACCCATCTAGTGTTTAATACCCATGTACCCACATCACCTCCATTATCATAGCCATGTTTGTCCAATAGCTTGATTTGTTGAAAAACTGTACAAATATGTTTGCAATTATGCTAATAACCATAATTTATGATTATTGGAGCCAAATATAGAGTTGGTTTTAAAGACATGTCAAATCAAATCAGCTGGACCCAAAGGTTATATTTAAGCGTTTTAACAATGAAATGAATATCAATGAATTCGCCTTTGACAAACCTTTTGATCTATACTTTCAAAACGTTTTTTTACTTGGGTGACAAAGAGTTCACAAATGACTTTTAATAAAATAAAATAGAAATGCTGAGAGGACAGACACCATTACATAATGAGAGTTTAATTTAAACCCCTCTGTTGTCATCAAAGCTGTTCCCAGAGCAGCGTTGTCATAAAGGAAAAAGCACTGCTGTTTATTTCTGGAGATGCCACGCTGACTCCAACAGATGTGCTCTATTTTTAATCCACTCGTCTTTATTTTTCCCTCATCAGATGTTGTCTCATGTTGCTCCTAGAATAGATATGGTCAGTGACCCTCGAAAAGATATGAGCCCAGTGATATTGACAATGACGGCTTGTGTTGTGAGTGCAGACTGAGAATAATATATATTACTATTAATAGACAAAATGGCCGATCGTTTTGTCTTTACTCCTTATAGAATAGAATAGAATTGGAGGGATGAAACCCCTCTTTAATGGAGGTGAACTGGGACCTCTCCAAGTAGCAGTCCACACTCCATATTTAGGTCTGTTCGGGGACTTGAAC
>NW_011365482.1:92601-92901 GCF_000735185.1 Notothenia coriiceps | reverse complement strand
CATGACATCATCCACACTGAGAAGAGCCTCACACTCGTCTTCGAATATCTGGTAACACTAACAGTGTGATTTGTTTTCACCTTTCATTGATGTACTTTACAGGGGTTGAAAAGTCTACATATAGGATATATATAAGTATTAGGAAATGATCTGAAGTGAAACAGAAAGAGAATGTTAAAATTAGCAGAAACAAGAGAAATGTGCTGCATTAGCATTGGAATTTGTTAGTCAGAAAGGCAAAGTATTCTCAGAAAGAAGAAGATCTCTATCTGTCACTTTGTCTTCTTCCTGTCTCATGGC
>NW_011365482.1:59230-92556 GCF_000735185.1 Notothenia coriiceps | reverse complement strand
TCCTCCAGCTTCTCCTTTTTAAGTCCAGCTGAATGTAATTAGACACTGGGGGAGGCGGAGCCAGGGGCAGACCCAGGTGTACCTGCGCAGCAGAGAGAACAACAGAAAGAACAGAAAAAAGGGAGCACGTAACAGGGATAGGACGCAATAGAATAGCAAGTATTGTAATTCTAACTGGGCAAATGACATATATGCATGCACATAATCCTGTACCTGCTTGCTCTTTAATAAGACAGGTTTGTAAAAAAATTGCAATTTCAAAGATTGTATTCCCATATGCACAACAGCTATTATAGTTGCATAGTAAAAATACCCAGTGCCTCCTCTAAAAAAATAGCAACCATACAATATGAAGCATCAAAAGAAAAACCATGCTGCAAAGTAAAATATTGGCATTTGCAAAAACTAAAATATAACAGGCTCCATGCAAAATCTAATAACAAAAATGCACAAGAAAATGCTCGCAGTAAATAAAAATACTATTGCTTTACATATATCATCATTTGGTCTGAAACAGATGTTTTAGCATTAGGGCTTTCCTTTTTAGAGGCAGTCCAAAACCTTGGACAGCCCATGTCAAATCAATCAATCAATGTTTATTATTTATATAGACCCATATCACAAATGTTACATTTGTCTCAGTGGACTCCACAGTTTGTACAGAATATCAGTATGACAATACGACACCCTCTGTCCTTAGACCCTCACATCGTACAAGGAAAAACTTCCAGAGAAAACCCACAGTTTAAAGGGAAAAATGGGACAAACCTCAGGGAGAGCAACAGAGGAGGGATCCCTCTCCCAGGACGGCAGACGTGCCATGACTCCGGATCCCGGCGTATATAGACACCAAAAAGAAAGAAATTTGGGGAAGCTGGGTTAATCGGAACATGAGAGTACACAGGTATAGACAGAGAGAAGGAAGAAGTAAGATGTCCCCCGACAAACTAAGCCTATATCAGCAAAACTAGGGGCTGAATCTAATCAGCCCTAAGTATAAGCTTTATCAAAAAGGAAGGTCTTAAGCGCACTCTTAAAAACGGATAGGGTGTCTGCTACCCGAAAACAAACTGGAAGCTGATTCCACAAAAGTGGAGCTTGATAAGAAAAGGTTCTGGCTCCCATTGTACTTTTAGAGACTCTAGGAACAACCAACAACCCTGCATTCTTGGAACGCAATCCCCTAGTAGGACAGTAGGGTATAATGAGTTCTTTAAGGTAAGATGGCGCCTGCCCATTAAGGGCTTTGTAGGCGAGAAGAAGAATTTTAAATTCTATCCTGTGTTCTATAGGGAGCCAGTGTAAGGCAGCCAGAACAGGAGTAATGTGGTCCCTTATCCTAACTCTGGTTAGTACACGAGCTGCAGCTCTTTACTCCTTATAGAATAGAATATAATTGGAGGGATGAAAACCCCTCTTTAATGGAGGTGAACTGGGACCTCTCCAAGTAGCAGTCCACACTCCATATTTAGGTCTGTTCGGGGACTTAAACCGGCGGCCCTATGGCTCACAGTCCAAGCCCCTACTGACTTAGCCACTGTCGGACTACAAACTAAAGAGCCTACAAATGGAAACCAGACCACTTCCTATTCCTTTTGTCCTGCTGCCGTCAGATTCTGCAGTCACATGCAGATATCAACTGTTCATAGTCATCATCACTACAAACATGTTAAAAAAAAAAAGAAGCTAGTTGTAACTCTTTAAAAAAACAAATGTATGTGCGTTTGCTTGTAGGACCTCAACAAGCGACTGTCACTGCCGGCTGACATCCGAATCCCCGACGGCTATCTGGAGAAGATGCAGCTCAGCAGCCCGCCCTTCGACCAGCCGCTCAGTCGACGCTCCCGCAGAGCCTCGCTGGTCAGTGTGTGTGTGAATCTCTCCCCGTGTACAGGTCACCATGGCAACAAGTTGTGTGTGATGGATGAATCTCAAGTCACAAGTGCTGACCTCTTGTCTTTGGCCCATCAAAGTAGTTTAACACACTCAGCTGTGGTGTGATCAGGCAGTCATGTTGCACACTGTCAGCAACATGGAGGCTTACAATCCACTATAGAATAGGCTCAGATTGAGGCCCACAGAACCCAGAATGGGACTTTTAACCTAATCTCTGTCTTGTGTCTTTTCCTCAGTCAGAGATTGGTTTCGGCAAGTTGGAAACGTACATAAAGCTGGACAAACTGGGAGAGGTGAGGAATTCTTTAAATCCCATCTGATGCTTTGAAATAACAAAATATGTTTCGCAGCCCACAATGATCAATGATTCAGGGATGATTGAGAAATATGTGTTGCATTCAGGGAACATACGCGACGGTATTTAAAGGACGCAGTAAGCTGACGGACAACCTGGTGGCGCTGAAGGAGATCCGGCTGGAGCACGAGGAGGGAGCGCCATGCACCGCCATCAGAGAAGGTGAGCAACAACTGTCCAAATGTACAGCTTTTACCAACTAAATGTATGATATGTTTGTCCTTATAATGATCACAGACTGGAAGTGGACATTCAATTCATCCCACGCAATCAATTTAAAGCCAGAAAAAGCAATCAATAACAATGTTCTATTTGTTTTCTCTGTAGTGTCGTTACTGAAGGACCTCAAACACGCCAACATCGTGACACTTCATGACATCATCCACACTGAGAAGAGCCTCACTCTCGTCTTCGAATATCTGGTAACACTAACAGTGTGATTTGTTTTCACTTTTGCCCAACCTCACATATTCCTATTGAGTACCAAACATCATTACAAATGTTAAGGTCTTTCATTGATGTACTTTACAGGGGTTGAAAAAAAGTCTACATATAGGATATATATAAGTATTAGGAAATGATCTGAAGTGAAACAGAAAGAGAATGTTCAAATGAGCAGAAACAAGAGAAATGTGCTGCATTAGCATTGGAATTTGCGAGGACATGTCAGCACGTTTTCTTTGAAGGATCTACTTCAGACAGCTTCTTCGTTCGCAGTGGAGTCAAACAAGGCTGCGTGTTAGCGCCCATGCTCTTCGGCATCTTCCTCTCTGTTGTGCTGCATCATGCATTCAGCGATCACGTGGACGAAGACGGCGTTTTCCTGCACACGCGGTCAGATGGGAAGCTGTTTAATCTTGCCCGACTGCGCGCGAAAAGAAAGGTACGGAAGGTGCTAGTTCGTGAGCTCTTATTCGCGGATGACGCAGCTCTGGTGTCTCACAGTGCAGCTGGTCTACATCGCCTGATGGACAGATTCAGTGCAGCATGCTCTGAATTTGCACTGATCATCAACATCAAAAAGACAGTTGTTATGCACCAAGCAGGAAGCGCAGCGTCACCGGTAATGGTGAACGAGCATGTGCTGGAGACTGCTGACCAGTTCACGTATCTTGGCTCAACAATCAGCAGTGACCTGTCATTAGTTAAGGAGATCCAGACTCGTATCGGCAAAGCCGCAACGTCTTTCAGTCGTTTGCGCTCAAGAGCCTGGAGCAACAAATACCTCACCGAGCGCACTAAGACACGCATCTACCAATGTTGCGTGGTCAGCGTCCTGCTGTATGGTTCCGAGGCGTGGTCAACTTACGCGCGGCACGAAAGAGAGCTAAATGCTTTTCACATGCGGTGCCTGCGCAACATCCTCGGGATCACATGGCGGGACAAGGTCACGAACGAGGCGGTGCTGGCGCGTACGGGCAGCAAGTCAATGTTCCAAACACTGAAGGTCAGGAGGCTGCGGTGGCTTGGTCACCTTNGTCACCACGACCGGAGTGACCATGTATTATTGTGCCCCAGTGTGAACCTTAGAAGAGGTTAGGATGGGCGGAAGTACGCACTTCCTTTACTTCGTGAGACGTACTCGGTGTTGTGACAGACCGGTCCTTGTGAACTTTAAGTTGTCTTACACGTCTCAAGTTTAGTGCGCCAGTTGGAAAGGTAACTTCGTGTGGGGACTGGATACCTCTTTTTGGGAAGGTCAATAACAAACCCGGTCTATCGTTTGTTAAACGGTAAGGGCCGAGACAGAGAGTCCTGATCGACGTCTCTGCTAAACCCAACATCCCGTTAACCTCACCGGCATCTCCAAGTCTCTCACTCTACATTAGAAGTCACCTCTTCTATAGTCGCCTCCCTCAAACTTGGAAACCGCATGGTGAAGCCAGAGACTCAGGACCTTAGTCTGCCCGGAATTTTCGTCGAGTGGTGTAGACGACCGGGGACTAATTCTCCTTAATTCGGAAGTGTGGGAATATATAACAGAAGAGTGGCGTCCTGATGAGGACCGGAAGTTAATGGGTGTTTTGGGACAATCCACTTTGATGTCACTAGTGACTGGTGGTTGGGCTGCCTGACTTAGTACTAACCGGACTTCCCTTCCACTTTGTTTTACTAACGGTTTAATCTCGAAAAAGTCTAAAATGTTTCTTCGAAGGCAGAGTCACCTGGAAAAAGACCTTAAGAGGTAAAAGAACCATGAGCTGGTACTACGCAAAATCTTCAATGACACAGGGACATTATGAAAATTGATCTCCAAACTTCTACCATGAGCTTAGAACAAGAAGTCAATTTACAAACAAAAAAACAAAATGGTCTCACATCCTAGAGATAAAGTCATTTTTAAGGACTTAGAATATATACAAATGGTATCATTTGCAATATTTTCATAATCATAGTGTATATCAATTACTCATGGTCTTTTATTTTCAGTCAGAACACGACATACCCAGGTAAAGGCTTATAATGTCATATACTATACAAAATTATAACTAAGTACCTTTCACAAAGTTTCGAACCATTTCCTACGTCGAAACTACCATATGACCGTCAACCCAGAAACTAATGAGTCCACCCTTGCAACAGATACTAGCTATACAAATAAACAAGTAGGTTTAGACACTTCAAATATACATAATGTAATCAAAGTAAACAAATTAACAAGTTTGTGAAAGTCGCTGAAAAGGTATGAGGAGCAAGAGAGAAATTCATGTTAGGGATTGATCCATTCGTTCCCCTTCACCAGAACGGGGTCACTGTGTATGGCTAGATAACGCTCCGGACTCGGTAGTCAAAAAGGAGGGAAATAGAAATGTACATCACCTCTTTTCATAGTGGAAAATGGGAAGACTATAACAATCCACCCCTATCTTCTTATCATGTCATCAACACCGCCTAATCATGTCGGTGGATAACATGAAATTACTTGATCATGAACACAAAAAATGAAAATGTTTGACAAATGTGAGTTTTAACATGTTTGTACGTCCGACTAGACAGACAATTGATGTACTTCAAAAAAGAGAAAGAGAATTGTACAGTTTTTCCTCGGAAAAAAAAACTTCTAATGTTAGTTAGATATCTCAACGTCAGGAGTAAAGGGTAGAGGACGACGGAAAGAATAATGACTCCTATGTACAAACTCTACAAGTACGAATTACCTGACAACAATGGTCACGGAGTCTGGCATGAAAGTATCAACAGACACACATGGAATGAGTCTCAAAAGGGGGTCTGAGTATTCTAAACGACGGAGATAATAGTCTGTCGCGGACGAAAAATAAAGTAATTATAGTGTCCTCCCGAACTGCATGAGGAACTTTTCGCTGCCGGCGAGATTGAGGAACAAGGAGGACAGAAAGAGGGTGAAGAGATAGAGTCAATAGGGGGTCTAGGAATATCAGAGTCTATAGAACCAGGGGTCAAATAATGAGTTAATACTTGTTACTTACCTTGTGATTACGAGTAAAAATTGGCGTAAATATAACAAATCCTTAATCGGGACTGGTCAGGATGGTCCGCTCTACTCTGTCCTTTTCACATAGATGCTAAGTACCAAGACAATTGACACAGAGAAAGAACAATTCTATTCACACAACCCCTGAAGTACTGGAACGTCCGGTAAAAAAGTTTTAGTACGGAATTGTCCTAAATTTCTGTGTGAGTACTCAACGAGACGCAGTGGGAACTTTTTCTCTAGAAAACTAGAGTTCCCCGAAAAGTGAGACCAAATTTAATTTCCGGATGTTTTTGTTTGTTTTGTATAGGAAGTATATTTTTAATATATTATCCACAAATAGGAATACAACCGTTAATGTCGACTAAAACTTTTCATCCGGTCACTTCTTCACGGAGGTTGGACGGTAAGACGTATTATAGGTCGTCCCCGCTAAGGTGTACAGTGGAATTTTTCCCCCGGGCTAAATATATCTTCAGAATACTTTTTTACTAGTGCTGATGAGTGAAACTAAATATATAAAGTAAAGTATTCGGGAATAGTCTTAGTATAAATAAATTATTACCTTAACCATTAATAATATTTCCATAAGTGACGACAGACCTATACAGATTGGATCATATAGTATCAAAATAAAAAAAATTCTTAAAAACTTGATAATAAACGATAATCGAATATTAGTCTTATGAACGATTTTCATGAATTTGAGAGTCTATCAACCTCATTTTTTCATGTCTGTGACCCGAAGGTATTAATCAACACTCAATGTTATATTTATGAGTTGACTCATGTTCATTATAGTTCGTGACCATGAACTACACTTACAAGGAAATAATGGAAGGTGGTGACCGGACCCGGGGAAGAAAGAAGACAGACTTTCAGTTTCATTTCCTGTCTCGTGTAGTGTGTAGAGGACAGTCGAGATAGGTGTGAGTCAGAGCTGTGGTCCACCAGGTGTGAGAACAAGACCAATGTCCGCAACCCGGTAGTATATTTACATCGTCGACAGTCGGTATAGTGACAGGCACAATTTATCGAACGTTCTGTTCATGAGGAGTCCTACGTACAGTGTATATGACATGTTTCACTACGGAACATTAACATTATAAGACCGTAAACACAGATTTACAGTCTCCTTTCTACTTTCTCTTCACAATTTCTCTGACGGACCACAGAAATGTCATGTGGGTTGGACGACTTCGTCTACACTTGTGGTGAAGACTGAATTGTCAATCGTGGGTTCGATTTCAGGTATAGAGTTTGGTCTCCACCTTTCAAGATCGATGTGCAACTAAGTCTAATTTATATAATACCAGTTGTTAGAGTGTATTGACATATACAATCAACCTCGTTATATTCCGAAGTTGAATTCATACATACATGTAAAACTGTTATCCGACCAACAGTCCTAAACTTTCCGACTAAACACTACTAACTATATGAAAAGTTGTAAACGAGTTGACCAAAAGTTTTCTTGATAAAACCTTCGTAGACTGTGGAAGAGAGCGGACAATTAAACAACTTCACACATAAAACTGGATACACATACATTCATATAACGTCCTCACTTCTTATTGTAACTTAAAGAGGGAGACCCAACTAACTTTTTATACAAAAAAGGAAAAAGAAAAAACGGTAATTTAGATGTGATGTTGTGAAAGATATACCATAATCTAAGATAAAATAGGTAAACAAGTTAAGGTGATACTCGAAGGACCAAAGTGTTGACCGTAGAAAGTACGTTATTTGTCCACCGATTACCTTTATTTTATTTGTATACAGTTAATTATTTTGAATGAACAACGAAAGGGAGGTAAAAAAGTCGTATAACGAAAGTTGAGGTACTGTCTCCCAATGGTGTTAGATTGATTTCCCTTTTCCCAGAGACAAACATACCTATGGACGATGAAGTTCACACGAGTTGGTGGCAAATAGGCTAGCTTGAGTTAGAAAAGCCCGCAAAGGACTCCTGGGGTCCTTCGACGTCACAGCTCACACTGTAAAAGGTCTACTCATTCAATGTTCGGTCTTTATAGTCTCCGGTCCGTTAGACGGTTGTCGGGGTCGGTGTTTGATTTTTGTATTACTTTCATGAAGACTCACTCCCGGACTGTCTTGGTGTTGTTTATGATGTAGCAGATTTTAGGGAAGGGACGATAAAGCTACTTTGAGTCGCATTATAAGAAAGTCCTTCTGTCGCTTCTGAGGCGGTCGACGTTAGTCGAGTAGTACCCGCAGTAAGAAATCTTTGGTTAATGTAAGGGATGTTATAGGTTTGTAGGTTAGTAGCGGCGACGTAGTTTGAAATTTAATCAAAGGAGAGAGGACGTTAAGAGGGGGGGGGCGGGGGGGGGGGGGGGGGGGGGGGGGGGGGGGGGGGGGGGGGGGGCCGGGGGACGACACAAAAGTCCACAGTAACCGACGCTTGGGGAGGGAGGGTCGCGCTGCAGTACAGAAAGTAATAGGTCACGGTCCTCTCGAGTAGTATCTGGTAGCTGTTTAGCGTCGTCTAGAAGTCCGTAGAGAAGTAGGGTAGAGGAAATATTTAGTCTAGAAGTCGTAGTGGTGTCACAGATCTGGGGCCACGCCAAAGGGATGAATAAGACGACGTGAAGGAGGAATTTCCAGAGCGATGATATCCAGATGATAAAAATCCGTATATCCAGAGGTATATATTTTTTGTACAGATACTTCACAAACCAGTTTTATGGTTGTCTAGTGGGTTAATCATGGGTACGGAGTATAGGGAGATAAAGTTTGGGACAATCCCTTCACGACTAATACACGCAGATTTGGAATTTTTTATTTTATTACTTTTAACCCTTTTTTTCCATTTCCCTCGAAAACGGACGAGTACGACACTATTAAGATACTCGTCTAAAGTCGGCATTTAAGACGGTACTAATTTGCCGTATTATACAAGTTTTGGTGAATTTCGTAATAAAAGACTTTGCATACTCTCGAGTTTACTGGAAAAGAGAGCGCCCAAATGGTTTTCCACTCAAAAAGGGGAGGAAAAAAATAAAGAGAAAAACGTGTAGAGAGAGGTCATTGTCCATCGAGACTCACAATCGCTCCGAACAATTACATTGTGGCGGTATAACTGAAGGTTTTGTGTACGAGTAACAAAGAACTAATCGCCCAAAGACTTCAACGGCAACCACATTTCGGTCGGGTGTAAAGTCTATAATGCAAGTATAGCCTTGCCTTTAGATACCGAGTCTTGTCGAGAGTATTATGTGTGTACGTGTGTCTTCCTAAGTGTGAACATAATAGACCTAGGTGTGACACTTTTTTATTTATTTTAGGTTTGTGTCTTTTTTCAATTTGACACAAAAAACTAGGGTGTTATAATACAAAAGGCAAATTTAGGGGACTTGGACGTTTGTCGTTTGGCGAAAGACACACTACCTAGCGACACATAAGCACACACCCAAAAAACTCTGAGGGGACTGCCAGTCGGCTAAGCATTGAACATTAAAAAAGAGATATCGGTAGTCTACAGAGGAGTTAAGATTCGGTTAGTGTACTCGCGCGGGGGTGCTCCCATCTACGAACGCAAGTACCTGCATCACGAAGTACATTGTGAACGTGAAGGCCTCGACTGTCCAGGTTACCGTCCGGACGGACGTCCCGCGATTAGAGTCCTGTGGAGGTGAGAGTCTGTAACGGGGAAAGGCTGTCTTTACGTGCCGTTATGTTTCGGAAAAATAATAATCCAATGTCGCGGTGAAACCGGTCTTGGTAACTTTACCGAACACACATGTTGTTATTTTGCCGTCCGTTTTGGCAAATTTACAACAAAGGACACTACCGCTTAGTCCACGAAATAATAAGGACATACTTCAACAACACTCACACCTCCCCGCGATGTCCAATTGCATCGGATTAGCTGAGTCACGTGATGCGTCGGTCACCATCTGCACTTGACAGTTGCCCCCCCTTCGGGCGGTCAGCTAATAGCGGCTATCAAGTGAGAATTATCAAACTAGCACGAGAGATATATTTCCGGCTAGTCCTCTCGACCTAGATAGCTATACCTGTAATTTGCGTCCTCACTTCAATTGGCCCTGTCGCCTTCATCTCTAGTGTACAACATGCAGTCAGTTATTCATTTATTTTGGGCAATTCTATGCAAAAACATATTTTTTTATAGGATCTCAAACCATAATATGTTCACATAATTATTGAAATGCTGCTTCTCATTTTTTAGCCTTGGATGAGTAGTAATTTGTCTTTATTCTTATTGTTGTATTACCTAATGTGTGTCGTTTTTCTTCTATATTTAACTAATGTTAGCTACTTTTTTATTGCTCACCTTTTATCTGCTTTGTCACTTAGCTAAAATACCTCACCCGAGCGCACTAAGACACGCATCTACCAATGTTGCATGGTCAGCGTCCTGCTGTATGGTTCCGAGGCGTGGTCAACTTACGCGCGGCACGAAAGAGAGCTAAATACTTTTCACATGCGGTGCCTGCGCAACATCCTCGGGATCACATGGCGGGACAAGGTCACGAACGAGGCGGTGCTGGCGCGTACGGGCAGCAAGTCAATGTTCCAAACACTGAAGGTCAGGAGGCTGCGGTGGCTCGGTCACCTTCGCAGTATGCCAGATGGCCGCCTGCCAAAGGACATTTTATACAGCGAGCTGAGCGCTGGTTCCAGAGGCAGAGGACGACCACTGCTGCGCTTCAAGGATGTCGTAAAACGTGACATAAAGGCCCTGGACATTGCGACGGATAACTGGGAGAGGCTGGCGGAGGACCGGACGAAGTGGCACCAGCAGCTGCGCGAAGGTGGTGACAGACTTGACAAAGACTGGATTCGTGGACTTGCTCAAAAACGTGGACATACTGTATCTCTCTGATTGCACTGTACAATCTCTTGTAGATTTTTCTTGCCAATAAAAAGTCAGAAAGGCAAAGTATTCTCAGAAAGAAGAAGATCTCTATCTGTCACTTTGTCTTCTTCCTGTCTCATGGTGTCATCTCTCCTTGTAGGATAAGGACCTGAAGCAGTACATGGACGACTGTGGAAACATAATGAGCATGCACAATGTGAAGGTGAGGACTTATCTTAATTAAGATGGGACTGCATTGTGTTTTTAGAAGATGTAATATTTAAAACAAAGTCACTACAGTTAATGAGTTTTTGAGCAGCCCTTTTCAAATGAAATTGCAATTATCCAGTCTATCATAAGAAAGTATATTCACATCAAGTTTGACACATGTCTTTCCAGATCTTCCTGTTCCAGATTTTGCGAGGGCTTTCTTATTGTCACAAGAGGAAAGTTCTCCACAGGGACCTGAAGCCCCAGAACCTGCTCATCAACGAGAAAGGAGAACTCAAACTGGCTGATTTCGGTAAGAGGAACCAGAGCCGAGGCTGATATTTGCTTTAGGGCAGTCAGAAAAGTATATTTTTATCCTGCGCAACAGTTTGATTATTCCCAGCTCGGCTTTTCACAGAGGTAATGTTCGTCTCTTGTGATTATAATCCTAATATCTATCTGTTTATGTCTATGGCAGGTCTGGCGAGGGCCAAGTCTGTGCCGACTAAAACCTACTCCAACGAGGTGGTGACTCTCTGGTACCGGCCTCCTGATGTTCTCCTGGGATCCTCCGAGTATTCAACACAGATCGACATGTGGTACGAGCCTTACTAATGCTTAGTAAAGGCATGGCATGTCCATTGATCACTGTGTTAATAAACCAAATAATAGTAATTTGCTGTAGCCCTTGAAGTGTAAAGCTAAATGATATACCTGTAAACATTTAGGAAAGAGATTGGAACTGGAAAGAGTGAATTTGAATGAGTCTTAATGCATAAAAAACTAAATACACACATCCTCTATGAAGTCAAAGAGATTACATCATTTCCTTTCATGGTACTTTGGCCCTGCTTTCCGACGTGTCAGGGGGGCGTGCTTTCTAGCATGTGTCATCCATTAAAATAATATTATGTATGTGTGTGTGCAGGGGTGTTGGTTGTATATTCTATGAGATGGCAGCAGGTCGGCCCCTGTTCCCCGGCTCCACAGTAGAGGACGAGCTCCACCTCATCTTCAGGTTACTCGGTAAGCATCTCCTGCCAGGCCAAGATCACAGTACCAACCTAAAAAACAATTTCAAGACACATGTCATTACCCGTTTACTAAACTGCCTCTGTGACTCCAGGTACACCCACAGAGGACAACTGGCCGGGAATCACCTCCATCGATGAGTTTAAATCCCACAGCTTCCCCAAATACAAACCACAGCCGCTGATCAACAACGCTCCCAGGTACTGCTGTCTGTGTGTGGGCATGCACCTGCATTAACATGTTTTTTTAATGGGCTCAGGAAATCATCATTTCATAGTCGGGCCATCCTCTCCCTTTCTCCCTTTCTCCCATTCGCCCCTACATCCTGTCAGACAGCTAACTGTTGCTCTTCCTTTTCTTTCCTCCAGGCTGGACAGCGAAGGCATCGAGCTGCTGCTGTCATTTCTCAGAGTGAGTTCTTACATTTCATTTTCTAATCACATATACAGTAAAAGACTCCAAAGCAGGAGCTAAAACCACACTAGTTGCTGTCAATAAATCAAGTTGTCATAAAGCATCAAATCACTAATTGAAACCAAACTTAACATTAAAAAGCATTGCCATCAATCAGTCTGTTCTACATAAAGTGTAGGGGGGCGTGAGTTATGAACTATACTACAGCCAACCACCGGGGGGCAATAGAAATGTGTTGCTTAACATTCGGGGATTTTTCATTGCCAATCCTTATATAAAGTCTATGTTTAGACTTGACCTAAAAGTGAACTTTCGGTCATGCAATACAAAAATGTGACAAAGGATAAATAATCACAAGAAAACAAATACTTTTAAAAAGTACAACTGATTAACATTATACTCCAAATAGCACTATCAGTGCATTCTTTGTGGACATACAGTGGGTCCCTGTTGCTAAACTGTTTTAGTTCCTCTTTGTTTATCTGAGTGAATCATTGTTTCTACACACACAGAATTAGCTTGAATGAAAATGGGTGGTTTCTGTTTCCACAGTTTGAATCTAAGAAGAGGATTTCAGCTGAGGAGGCCATGAAACATTCCAACTTCCGGCAGCTCGGGATGAGAATTCAAACACTGCCTGAGAGTGAGCAAACAGTCAATACCTGTCTGAGGCTACTTATCTTCATTGTTTTCCTTTCCTGCTATTAACTGTTCTCCTCTTTGTTTTAGATGTATCAATATTCACTTTAAAAGAAATGGAGCTGCAGAGGGATCCTGGCTACAGGAGCTCCTCATACCCAGAGTCAGGTGGGTGGAGAAAACATTATCAAAGTTAAACCATAAGGAAAGAAAAAAAACATTTGTACTAAATATGATCACGTGGCAATCCTCAAAATACTGGTAAGATGAGACTGATAAAGGTTGATACAAGATGGCGCTGTTGATTGCTGCTATCTCTTGAGCTCCAATTTTGTATTTACATTGTTTTAATTGTCATAATCCGACAGCAATAATGAACTTGTTACATCTGTGGTGCCTCTTTAAACTGTCTGATGTCTGGCTACTTTTAGCATATTTAACGTAAAGCTAAGGCATTATGGGTATTGTAGTTTAATAGTTTTCCCTTTTCTTTTAGGCAACAGCAAGATCAACAGGAGGCAGAGCATGCTCTTCTAATGTCAGATGAAGAGGATGTCAAACTTCATGATCCCTTCCCAACGACCTCATGCATGAGCCCACCTCCCCTCGGGTGACCCCTCCTCCCTCTTACCTACACACACACACACAGAAACACACACACACACACACACACTGAGACTGACCGAAGGACACGAACNATCCCTTCCCAACGACCTCATGCATGAGCCCACCTCCCCTCGGGTGACCCCTCCTCCCTCTTACCTGCACACACAAACACACACACGCACACACACACACACACACACACACACACACACACACACACACACACACCCCCAGAGCGAGTGACTCTGGGCTGTATCTGTTTGGAGACTGTGTTTATTTATTAGGAGGGAGTGAGGTTGAGTCTTTTGCTGCTAAACTACTACTGTCTGTATTTAACACACCGTGTGTGTGCATGTGTGTGTGTACATGATGTAAACTCGAGACGCCATGCACAGTTGAGCAGTCAGAAAGGTTACTTTTGTTCTCTTCTGACTAATATTCTCCGGCTTCGTTTGAGTTAAAATCCCACTGATGTTGACGTTGACGCTGTGATCCAAGTTGTTGTTCCTGTTCAGTCTCTTCAGATATTTTTATTTATAAATATGTATATATATTGGACTGTTTTTTTTTTCTTCGAGCTTCCGTGACTGAAATCTACAACATTTCAAAGTTTAAAAGACTTGGCGGGGGATAAAATGCATCTTCTGGATTATTTCTTGCCGTTTTCTCAAAAACATTTCAGTTGACTATTCTTTTGAAAGCTCCGCAGCCCCCTGGGTTTACACTGAGTCAAAAAGCAGACTGTGAGCGGATCACAGTAACACTTTTAATCTGAGGGTTAAACAAGCACACACACCGACAAACTCGAAGAACAAGAAACCAACTTTTTTTGACCATTCTGGCTCAGCAACGGAAGCTAAACTAAGGAGTAGAGGTCAGTATCAGGTGGGAAGACAAGCCAAAAGGATGGATGCAAGAGGACGAATACTGGCACTGAAAAGGAAGCCCTGTGACGTCCCACAGATGAAAAACCCTCACAGAACTGCCAACTTCTGTGCTTTTAAAAAAATGCAAGCAACACTTTGTCCCTCGGCGTACATTTGTAGAACTCTCTGCAGTAACTCTTTGTGTTTAACTTGGACTTCAGTGTGTTTTTTTTTTTTTACTTCAGGGACTTGTGCCTTGACACAGCCGAGTTTACCCAACAGTATTAAGTTGTATTTTGTGTGTGTGAACTTTGACCTCTTCTTGTGAAACTACAGAGTCGTTGTGGCATGTTTTTTTCGCAGGGGGTTTGGGGTTTCGGTCTGCAAACTAAATGGTTGTTTTCCACTTGACGTCGGACCATTGCTCTCTCCAGAATTTGTAGCATACTAAAGAAAAAAAATATTTAAAATTGAAATGTTTAGATTTAACTGGGTTGAAAGCTGACAGTGAAGCAGGTTGAGAAGTCTCTCTATTCATTGTATTTTTCACTGAAGTGTCTGTTTTGCTCTGCATTCCTGGTTTTTATTTAATTGCAGGGAATATGTCTTATTCCTGCGGACTAATGGAGTTATTGTCACTTCATAGTAGTTAGTCGTTTTTCAGGAGCTATTTGATACGTAAATTATTTGATATTTTGTGGTAATAGACTTATTTGCTTTCTTTTAAGAATAAGGTCTGAAGATAAAATAGTTGGAAGCCTACAACAAATATAAAGCTAGCAACGTTAGCCTGTTAGCTTAGTTTAGCACAAAGAATAAAACCAGGGCTAGTCCATTTTATTTTTTTTAAACAAACCAATTAAACAAGGTATTAGTGTAGTTTAAGAGGTTGTGTCAGAATGTGTTACTTCAAGAAAGGTAAGCTCGTTCCCCGTCTCTAAGTTTTTATGCTAAGCTAACCTAGCTTAGCTCGCCCCGGCTACATATTTATTGTTGCTACAGACAAAAGTGTTTTTGTTTTTTATATTTTCATCACATTTTTGCTAAGAAAGCAAACTCGTCTAATTCCTAAAAATGTTAAACTATTCCTCAGAATATGTGTGGTTGGCATGAAATCCACTGCAGTAAATAACATCAGGAATGCATGAACAACACAGGTAAAACGTGAAAGTTAGAGGAGATTTAAGTGAGATTTGTGTAACTGTTGTATCTTGGGCTCAACATCAACATGAAAATTATGCATAGGCCTACTGTCGGTTGAGCAGTAAAGGATCTAATTAGGTAGAACATGCTAGAAAAGTGCTGGACGTATTAATACAATTGGTTTAACTTTGTTATTAACTGAGAGCATTAATGTGTTGGACGTTATCACAGTTTGCAGCTAATAATATAATAATCCTGTAAACATGCTATTTTTCTTCATTTCAAGGCGGAAATTATGAGCTACTAATTTGATCAATTAAAACCCAAAACAACCGAACAATTGAAGATAGAAGACACCATTTAAGGTTTGGATAACTATTGTAAATTATTGTGTTAACAGGAAAAGTCTGACATTAATGTATTAAATTGACCCTTTGCCCCATGAATGGAGAAATTATAGGTCACTTTTCTTCCCCTCATATTGCATTTCACATAAAATGTATGTACTCTTTATTCATGCTTGATAAGTTATGACTAACACAACCATAACTAAGAAAAACTTCAGGATAAATTATGTTTAACTGCAAACTGTGTTTTTATTATCAGTTTATACGTGAACGACAGTGACGTGCACGAAAGGAGATTTCTACAATGGCTTAATATTTATCATTGTAAAACTGTAAACTTTTTTCAAATGTATGAATGACCTGAATTTATGTGAACATGTTTGAATGTGCACGTATGTGTGTGTGCTCGATGCATGGAATTCTACTTCTGTAACACTGAGCCACCGTGAACAGTTTGTGTGTGACCCCTTTTTACTGGAACTATTTATTTCTCATAACCATCGAAAGTAAATTTAATCTGTTTCATAAACGGTCTGAAGTAGTTGTTATTTAAGTGGTGGAAGGTAAAGTATACAAGAAGGCATACACAGTCTCTTTTCATTTTTCATATTTATCTTTAATTATCATTCCAATACACATATTTTTACAACATTGGCCATCTGGACAAACACTGGCAAATCCCAGCAGAACGTGGTTTCCACAGCTAAACAAATGTCCAAGAAGCAAGATAACCCATAATGTGTCAGCTACAGGCTTTGGTCCTGGTATGTCTTACCATGTTCACTGTGAAGCGTAGAACTGTCTGTGCTACTGGTGAAAGTCATGAATGTCAGGGAACAAGTTGTGGTAGTAAAACAAATCGGAAAGGCAAGTCTTTCGCTCAGGTCATGCTGAGATAGTCATTGTCATTTGCAAACTGACCCAATGTCTCCTGGGTTGGGTTTTTATGATATTATGTATTCTGAAACCTGCATATACAGTGGGGCAAAAAAGTATTTAGTCAGCCACCAATTGTGCAAGTTCTCCCACTTAAAAAGATGAGAGGCCTGTAATTTTCATCCTAGGTATACCTCAACTATGGGAGACAAAATGAGAAAAAAAAATCCAGAAAATCACATTTTCATCCAAATTATGGTGGAAAATAATCTCGATACTTTGTTATATACCCTTTTGTTGGCAATGACAGAGGTCAAACGTTTTCTGTAAGTCTTCACAAGGTTTTCACACACTGTTGCTGGTATTTTGGCCCATTCCTCCATGCAGAGAAGAAAATTACAGGCCTCTCATCTTTTTAAGTGGGAGAACTTGCACAATTGGTGGCTGACTAAATACTTTGTTTCCCTACTGTATCAGTGTCACTGTCAGCCAATAATAGTGTCGTTACTGCTTTTTGTCACTTCATTTAAAATGAAATGTTTTATGGAGAACCAGCAGCATGACCTGTATGGCGCACAGCCAGGTTCCATAAAGAAAAAATATATATATTTATTTTCCATTAGGGTGACGATTTTCCTCGATCGACACAATTCATATATCTGTATGGTAGCAGAAACATAGCACAAAAAAAAAAATACCATTTACTTTCCCATTGACTGAACTGCATATACTTCAAATAATTCCATTTCCCTTATATCTCCCACTTTGATTCATTATTAAATTGGTAGATTTTCTTATAATAAAGCTGAAAAAGTCAGATATCAGATTATTTAGAAGATATTCATCAATTGGCAACAGAGCAGTTGAGGTATGAAATATTGAAAATGTCTTTGAACCTATAAAGGACAGTTAAAGGCAGAGGCACTTATTGTTGTATCACAGCAGCTTTCAACATTTCTAAAGCAAATGTTTTGTTTGTAGAAAAAAAACTAACTTTTAGGTGATGATTTGTAATCATCCTAATACTACCAGGTTAGTTCTGTCATACTACCACCAGGTGGCTCTAAAGTCACACTCATTCATAGTGGCTTATTTGACTGTGACAGCAGATACAAGCTTTCTCTCTAAGTGCAGTCGACTGAACTTCAAACTGTGATGTCATCGGTGCACCAGTTTCCTCCTGCCGCTGACCCGTGTCCACAGGCTGCGGGCCGTCTGAGCGATGGTCCCCCCTCGGGGAAGGCGGAGGCTCCGAAGCGGCTCCCTGATGCACGCCAGCACTCCAGGCTCCGAATCTTGCCCCAGGTACTCATGTGAAACGTAGTTTATCCTCCTAAGCTGTTTGCTGTAGTAGTTCCTCAGATCACAGAGCTCTTCAGCTGCGGTGTCAGAGATGAAGGAGGCATGGGATGGAGAGCCGGGGACAGGTTTGGTGGCAGTGTCTCCAGCTGGGGATGGAGAATCTTCAGCTGCTACATTTTGGCGGGGTTTCCTCCTCAATCTCCGAGGGGTGGTGGATTTGCATTTGGAGGGTTTAACTGGAGTTTTCTGACAGTCACTGTTAACGACAATATTTATTTCAACCTCAATTTCATGTTGAGGCATGATGGACATGTCCTTTTCTTCCTCTCGCAGGTCATGTTTCCTGGTCAGGTTGCTCTGTTCTTTAAATAGTTTCTGTTTGGGTGGGGTGGTACAGCTGTTGCCCACAACAATGGGGTCAAAGATCACATCCATCTCCTCGTTGGCTGATATGTCCTGTAAACAATATGGAACACTAAGGTCAGTGTACAACAGTGGCCAGTGCAGTCACCATAATATTCATTATTTAATGTCCTTTTAGAGTTATATTCAATTAATACAAGTATTGTACCATCAAACAAGAGGAATATATATCATGTAATTTAGCTCACCTCTCCATTTAGTCAGTGAAAATATAATATTATGTTAGACCCCCGTGCGATGAAATGTTAGTGGATGCTACATTCCAGGTATGGACATTAACACCGGAGATTATGGGTAATAGGCTTGGGCGACGTATACATTCTACAACTGTCCGAGTAAGATATAGAATAGAAAGCTTTTATTATTGCCTAGTGGGTCATAGGGCTTTCACACAATTCTAAATACTATTTGCAAATCAAAATAAGATAGTATTTATATAAGATAGAAGACCTGCTCAATCACATTTTGGGGGTTGAGGTCCCAATAGTATCCTTTTATCGCCCAAGCCTGCTGGTTAGTAACAGTGAGATGATACCATGCCAACAGAAGCAGTTGTTAACAGAGTGAAGAATGATGGACTGTACTTTGTCAGCTTGTCTTCTGGACAGGGTGGGGGGGGTTAAGGTAGGTCTGTCTTGACTTTCTTGGACACAGGGGCATCTCCAGCACTTTGAACTGATCTCTTTCCCTCTTTGGCTTGGCCCTTGCCACTCACAGCTTTTACCTGCAGGTCATTAACAACAGTCTTTACCTGAGATGATTAACATGGAGTTGACTGAGGAACACTAGAGGGGAGGACACTACAGTCTGAACACAAACAAACAGAAGCCTCCTTGTATCCCAGAGGCCCTTTTTGTACTCTTTCAGGACATTTTGTTTACATCTCTCTCTAAAATGCAGAACGGTCTGGAGGTTCAAATGGTAATCAACATAGGAAATCGCTCATATCTCCCCCAAGCTTGAAGGCGTAATAAGCTGTTAGCAGTGGCAATGACATGGTGGTTAAATAGAAAAGCTCTAGAGAGTCTCGGGACACTACAATGCTTATTTTTTCAGGTTCATATTTGTATTATGCGCCTCTACTGTGATACGTTATCTTGTATTCTCTAAAGTTAAACACATACTGTGAATGACTCCATTTAAAAAGATGTAATGCTTATACATTTTTCTAAACAAAGAGAGACTTTTTTTTAAATACCACTTTGAGCTGTTTTAAGAACACAAGGGCATAACTGTAGAAGTCTTACAAACTTACTTAGTGCAATCTAAAGTGAAAGAAATGTGGAAAAGGTTCAGTATTATCTTTGGTTAAAAAATCTAAACAAACTACTTACAGCAGTTAAAACAATTGAAGAGTATGATGCTCTACAACAGTGGTTCTCAACTGGTGGGTCGCGACCCTGTTTCGAGTGGGTCGCAGATGTGTGAGTGAAGAAAAAAAAGAGATTCCCTTTTTTTTTGCGGGGGGGAAAAAGTCAAACTTTTATGTTTGAAGGCCGATTTTCTAACGCTGTGCATGCAGTAGGCGTTGGACTGGAACTACTGGAGACCATGAACGATTTTGAAAACTTCTGTCACGTAGTGAACATCTTCTCAATAAAACATCTTTGCTGATGTTTTTTCGAGTCTTCTGGCCAATCAGAATCAAGATTGTTGCCGGAAGTCCCCACGGAGAATAACTTTGCGGTAGAACTATTCTTTATACATCCATGGGTACAACTTCAGATAAAAATGAACATATAATGAAATATGACCCCCGGTTTGATGATTGACAGGTCACAGAACAATGGGAGCTATCTACCCTTACCCACAATTTAAAGTAATTCACACAGACTATATCCTCTTTACTCTTCTCTCTGTGTGGAGCACCAAGTTCAGCTGTCAGAACAAAGTGAAAGACAAACAATGGCATAAAATATTATTAATATGTCGGGTAGTAATAGATTTATTTATTTTCTTCTCAGAGTGTACCACAATGGGTAGTTTATATGTTAGTATTTCAAAAAATCTCCTGGGGGAGAATCGCCCCAGACCCCCTTCTGGGGTTGGGTTTTCAGCACGTGGACCTTTTTAGGTTATTCAATTCAGCTTTGATTCCATCATCTCATTAAACCTTATTTAAAAGCATACTTTTGTTCTGTGAAGGGATATAAGGGATATATGCACTGTACTTCACTTTAATTAATAATGTATGCTGAAAAGAGTATATTACTGTACGATTTTTTGTTGGATAGATTTGAGTGGTTAAACATTTCGGGTCGCGATCTATTGACTAAGGAAAAAGTGGGTCCAGAGGCCTGACCAGTCAAGAACCACTGCTCTACAATACTACACAGTGGGAAACCTGCTTTGTGAATGATCACTGCGGCAGCATTTACTCACGGCAGATCCACTCGCTGTCGTCCTCATGTTCATCTTGAGTGTGTGTGTTTCGACCTTCAGCAGAGGAGCTTTGCGACCCAACTTCAAGTAGAAGTAGGTGGTGTACGGAGTGAAGCTGAAATCCTCTCTGAAGTCCACAGACAGAATTACTCACTCGACTAAACGGTCTCAAAAGACATATTTATAGTATACTATTTTTTTTTTCTTACCTGAGGTATCCCTGCAGCAACAGCCTCACTATCACAGCTTCAGCCTGCAGCCGAGGCAGAGTGGTGGTCTGGATCATCTTCCTGCGCTTGGCTGGTCCCTTCCCTATCCACGTCTCCACCACCTTCAGAGGAGTCAGCTTCTCATCCATTGACGTCGCTAATTCCACGATTTGCACCACCTGCTTGGCATGCTCGGTGATGTCCACTGTGGTGTAATCTACAGGGAACAAAGGTCAGATTATGACCAATTCAAAGAGAGAAAAGGGCTTTTTTTTACATCTCTAAAGAACACATAAAACATGAAGACATTAGCACCTTTTGCATGGCGGCAAGTATCACACATCTGGTTGCATCCTTCATCGTCCCAAATCTCATCGAAATGAACGGCCATGAGAGAGCGCCGACACCTTCACACAGCAAACATGCATTCAAGTCATTGTGCGTAAGCTATCGATCACACTATAAAAAGCACTGTGTGTTTTGGCGCGCTACCTGTCAACATTCTGGCAGTAGTCGACCATCTGCAGGAGCTTCTTCTGACCAACGTTCTCCATCACCACCATGGTGCTGATCCTGAAGATGTCGGAGAAGCCAAAGTACACGATGCAGTCTGCTTGGCGGTCGTCCCGGCCTGGAGACACACAGATTGAAATGTTGAGATAGAAAAATACCAGAGGAGAAGGAACAAGTACTCTCTCTGGATAGAATGGTGTGTACCTGCGCGTCCACTCTCTTGGTAGTAGTTCTCGATGGACTTGCTGATGGTGTGGTGGATGACAAACCGTACGTCAGGCTTGTCAATGCCCATGCCAAACGCCACTGTGGCCACCACCACCTAGAAAAGGCCAAAGCAATCGCATAACAGGAGTGGAAAAATGTGAAAAGCGTCAACTCGAGGGAGAAATTTGCGTCGTTTAGCTTCCCAACATATCTGGGACCACAACATGTCCAAAGCAGCAAAAGTGGTTACTTGGGTCATGGTTGATGAAAAGTTGTTGGTATCTACGTGGAGGTTAATCTGTGAGTGTTAAGCGAGTGACACAAGGCTAAAATGTGGCTCACGTTCAGTGTAAACATGCATGCACCAAGCAAATCATGGCTTGATTTAATTAAACAGAAAAAAAAACCCAACGAAAAGAAATACAGGTAGGTGTGTCATACCTGGATTTTGTTGGCGGTCCATTTGCGGTGAATGCGAGATTTATCTGCGGGCTCCATGTGAGAATGGTAGGGAAAAGCTATGATGTCGCTCTTCTGGAGTTCAGCCGACACCGACTCTGCATCCTTCTGAGAGAACACGTACACGATTCCTGTGGAGCACAAATAAAAAAATATATAAAGCCTTATTGCTGTTTATGTGAATAAATATACATCTTAATCCCTCTGTGGAACATATAAGCCTCAATGTGATGCATTAGATAGCGTCTTAATAGGCAGCAGTACCTGACTGATCCTTGTATTTGCTCTTGATCAGAGCAGCGATGTCACTTATTGATGCCTCATGGTTAGAATCTTTAATACGGACCTGAGGAACAAGCAAACTGTAAGTGTCACTGCAGCATTTTCAATGTTTTTAAAGGGTCTGATAGTTGTGTTAAGAGCTGCCATGGGTCCCACCTCGTAGTAGAGATTGGTCCGGTTGAAGGATGCGGTCAGTGTGGTGGTCTTTGGCACACACAGGATCTTCTCACAGTCCTTGAGGACGCTGCTGGTCGCTGTGGCTGTGAGTCCGAGTAGTGGCACTTTGGGGAACTGTCTCTTTAAGATACCCAGCAGTTTATAATCTGCACAGACAAACACAACATAATAATAAATACATAC
Source organism: Notothenia coriiceps (assembly GCF_000735185.1). Classification (NCBI taxonomy): domain Eukaryota; kingdom Metazoa; phylum Chordata; class Actinopteri; order Perciformes; family Nototheniidae; genus Notothenia; species Notothenia coriiceps. The sequence continues at coordinate 69,738 of NW_011365482.1, read as the reverse complement.
TGTAGAAGTTGAGAGAGAAACAAACTTTGTGTCATTCAGCTTACTAAATTAGCCTTGGAATGATTATATCCCCTCCTCCTCTCACCTGTTCTGAAGTCGTGTCCCCATTGGCTGCAGCAGTGCACCTCGTCCACAGCGATACGACTCAGCAGGTTTGCGTTGTAGGCTTTCTCCAATCGAGACATGAGCAGCTTGCTCTTGGCAATCTTCTCTGGAGTCACGTACAGCAGCTTGAAAGGGGCCTTCGGATCCGTCATTCCAGCCATGACGCTCTTGGCGTGCTCCTAAAAAAAAATGGTTATACATTTTGCTTTTTCATTTGTTTCAGATTGTGAGTTATAGATTTTACTCAGCCAAAAAATATTGTCCTTCGAAATGGCCTCTAATACTAATAATAAAAGCATTGGCCTCCAACAGGGGGTCCTCAATGTCATTTTTTAAACTATTTTTTCGGTGGAAATCCTTTTTCAGTTTTCAGGAAGATTAGTTAAGGAAGAGATCAACAGACTGAAGTGTGAGGTCAAATACAACCATCTGTTACCTTGCTACTGGACGCATTTAGCATGACTGCTGCCACATCGATGGAATTCAGGTACATGATCTGGTCCTCCATTAGGGACAGCAAGGGGGTGACAACCAGTGTAAAACCTGACACAAACATACATGTGATTTCAGAGTCAATAAGCAACATAATGATCTCATGTGTGTATCTCATGTGTGTGTCTCTGTACCGTTGGAGCAGACTGCTGGCAGCTGGTAGCAGAGGCTCTTCCCTCTCCCTGTGGGCATCACCAGGAACAGATCTTTGCCCGACAGAGTGAGGTTCATGGCCCTCAGCTGCAGTGGTCTGAACGTGGAGAGATGGAACGTGTCCTTCAGGTGCTGCTCCAAATTTTCAGACCATGGAAAATCTACCAAACATTTAAAAGGTCACCTATTATACAAAATCCACCTTTTCATGTCTTTTATCCATCAACATGTGTCCCCTCTGTGTGTAGAGATTCTGAAAGTGTCAGGAAAAAAGATTCGCTCACTTTTTGTCCTGATCCATTTCTATAAAAACCTGTCTGAAAATGAGCTGATCAGATTTTGGCCACTTTATGATGTCATAACGATTTTTGTTGGCTTGTGTAGCCATTAGCCAATCACCAATCAAGGTAAGCAGCAATTTTGAAACAGGGCTGAAACAGAGGGGATTATGGGATGCTACAATGGGTGATCTGTTTGGTATTTCAGCCAAACACTTCAGGGACATTTATTTTTTTGTATATATCTGAGACCTATAATATATTGAAAAACAGTATAATAGGGGAAAACAGAGACAACCCACTGCCTTATGGAATCTGAATTGTATAGCCATGTGTGTAGAGTACCTGTGCCGTCATATAGCAGCATCTCCTGCTTGCTAATAACAGAAGTGGCTCCAGATGACTTTGAGGAAGACGATGATGGCTGTGCGGCATCACAGGCCTCCTCCAGCTCCTGCAGCAGGGCATTTTTCCGTTCATTCAGCTCAGCTTGCTTCTCCTGGAGATCGGAGATCTGCAGCTCCACCAACTCCAGCTCTGACTCCACAGAGTTCAGCTCCTGCTGCACGTCTAAAAAGGTACAAACACACCAGGAAAACAGTTAATGAGTTACGTTAGAGCCAGTATTTTGTTTTTATAAGGAAGGCCACCTAATCGTGACGTCTGTAGTCAACTGAGCATTAAAGACTACAATTCCCACGGCGCCTCTTCGAAAGTGACAGTGATGGGCAACCTGTTAGAAAGACACCGTCGAGGCACAATCAACCACCATTTAACAAGCCTTAACAAAGAAAGAAAGCAAGAAAGAATACCTAGGTTGTTTGTTATTTTATTGGAGTTTAGCCTCTTTGTTTTGACTATTGTATTTCTTTGTTGCATGTGTAAAAAGTTTGTTATTTTATTTTGAGCATTGCACAACATCATCCCACTATCGGAGTCCGAGCAACTCATCAACTGTAAGTAACACAAATATAAAGGAAGAAAACGATTTACAAATGTCTATTTAAGGCTTGATAGAAATAAGGAAGGAAGCCACGACAAGTTGTAAGTATGAATGGAAATAAGATGCAAATGCAGTCTATTTACTGTGACTATTTTTCTGAAACAGTGTCAAAACGTACAGAGATTGTTTATGTTTTAAAACAACATATAGGTGTGGATGCCTCATTAGCATTATCCTGATGGTGTGAAGAGGGAGGTGTCTGTCAGGTCTCACACATGATCACACCTCCACAACTAATGATCTCATTTCAATCTCTCTGTCCCTCCCCCAGCGTCCCTTCAGAGGCAGGGTGTTGTCTTTCAGCGGGCCCCGTGAAACCACGACATCTCATGCAAAAACAACTGCAGGATTAACAAAGGAACCGTGTGCGGGTTCACATCTTAGCACTCTTTAGTCTGAGGTTCGGCAAATGTTCATGCATATTCTGTTTCTGACCTACCATTAGTTCCTCCACCACAATCCATATTTGCCAGACTGATATTGCTCAGGAAGGAGCCAACCAGACTGTCAGAGATGTTGAAAGGATTCCCTGTAAGACATAGACACATTCAACAAAAACATCAGTTTTCAAATCCACTTTTTATTAATGTTTCTGAATGAGCCATACTCTGGGTACTACTAACCATTTAGCAATGTTCTGATGGCACCTTGACTCTCGTTGAAGGATCATGTGAATTAATATCCCACAACTAATGGAAGTTAGATATAATATTAGTTAGATTCTAAAAAGCTATTATGGCCGTCATCAAGTGAAACATTGACATGCTATGTATTTATCACTGCCAGTTCACCTATGAAGGCAGTTTAACCTGAAAAAAAATAACCAAAGTTACATCTAAACTTACTCAATATTTACGTTAGGTAGTTAGTTAAAATGCAACTGGTTCATCCAACTTAGCTGTTTAATGTTAATTGTACCCTACCCTCACAGCGACATTAGAGCATCCTGTTTAACCGACTTCAACACTCATGCACCTGCCAGCTTCTCCAGATAACTAAATAAAGCTTGACTACTTTCAACGTTTCCCCTCTGTTATGTAGGCAACATTAGCTCATTTCATACGCCTGGGATAAGCCATTTAAAAAGCAAAAAGTACGTATGACTAACCATTCAGCAACTTCCATTCGTGGGTGTAAAAGAGCCTTCTTGTTGGTGAATCCACTTCACGGTTGCTATAACAGACCGCCTTTGGAAAGTCTTCTTCTTCTCTCGATTTAATGGCAGATCGCACACACCTTAAAGTGCATACCGCCACCTAGTGTACAAGACAGTGCATTATATTTGTCATTTTCCTCATGGATGTGTGTGGATGTGGATCTGTATTTTGTTTTAATATTATATGTGTTTTTTGTATTACTAAATATGTCTACCCCACATGTTTTTGTATACAAAATATATGATGTTCATATATGTTCTTGAATAAAAAAAATATATAATGATTAAAACAATTATTCTTACCATCCCTTTCATTAAAAACAGTAAACAGTGCCTTCCTGGTATATCTTACGCTTTCTTCTTCTGTAACCACTATCCTTGTCAAGTTAAACTACAATTAGCTTTTCAATTTCTGTGTCATACATGGTGCAATTTTATAAATGTTTTCACATTTTCTTTAACTCGACAGTTCCCACTTCCCACACTTTCCCCTTTGACTTCCCCACAGAAGGAACATAGTGCCATTTCATTCTTCTCAAATCTAATCAACGTCCTTCTTTCTGTTCCATTCTTGACCCTTTATATAACTGCCTTTTGTAATTTGACTCTATGCTTCCTAAGATGAATATTGAGTCAGAGTTCTCTTTATAAACCCATGGCATAATTATATGTATTGAGATAAGCAGATCCATTCAAACCTTTGTTGCTCCCATTCATTTCTATCCATCCAGCTCAAGCCCAAACCCCAAGTCTGAGTGTGCTGCGTTCAAGACCCACGTTCAGTAAAAAATGACATTACCTTTCGAGAGTTTAGATGTTTCTTCTTTTTTGTTCATATCTATTAGTATGCAACCCAATATGTGTTTTTTAATAGAATATTAGATTTATCACATATGCACACACTATTGCAAATTATGAGATAGAGTAGATAGAGTTGCAAAGTGGTTGTTTGAGTGTTTTTCATATTCCTTTCAGCGATATAAGGATTTTACATGAGTGTTACATGCAGTAGGTGGTCAGGTCCATAAACTGTATTAAATAGTTCATTCACACTGTGGCAAAAACTACTCGTAGGCCTACTTTTACTTTCAGTGGCTTCTCACACTATGCAACAATATGAACAGCGAGAGTGTCGTTGAATGCGACACGGCGCTCTTCCGGAAGATGACATCGCGAGAGGGTGTGTTTCCGGAAGACGTGGCTGTTGCTGCAGAGGCAGCTGTCATCTAAATTGTTCTCAGAAGAGTACTTGAATGTTACTTTAAATATTATCTATTTATAGTGTATATTAACCTGTTTATTCACCGTCAAGATGATTTCGCTAACGGACTCCCAGAGTAAGACTTCTTGATATTTAAGCATCTATGAATTCAAGCTGTAGCTGTGAGTTAACTAGCAATTAGCATTCAGTGCAAGGAAAGTAAGCTTACATTGTCCCCATGGCATTCCATTACCCATGGCCCACAAAGCTAAATGTTAACTCCTACTACTATAACAAGCTGTTGATTAAAAGTAACACACGTTCATGTTGTATTTCCGTATCTCTAAGTTTGACTAGCTTGAAAGGAAAGTGAACAATGGAGGTCCAGCTCCAGTGAAATTACCAGAGGTGGAGGAAGTACTCAGATCTTTTACTTAAGTAAAAGTAGAAGTACCAGAGTTTAGTAATACTCTGTTACAAGTTAAAGTCCTGCAATCAAAATGTTACTCAAGCAAAAGTACAAATGTACATAAAGTAATAAGAGTAAAATCACTAATTTCGCAGATTGGCCCATTTCAGAATAATATATATATGATATGTTTGATTTTAAGGATTGATGCAGCTAGCTTGAATGACTTGAGGCAGCTTGTGAATTTACTCGAGGTATAACTAAAGTCTGATTTAAGTGTTGAATATAATTCAAAACAACAATACAAATCTGCAAGTGAGCTAAAGGTAAACAGTCCATTACATGCAGAAAAATGGCCATGGTGTCAAATAATGGCCAGTCATATTTCAGCTTCATATTCCAAATCTATGCTTATGTAACAATATCTGACAGCAGAGTGTAACCTTCCTGTTGTGTGTATTTGTGTTGCAGAGATTGGAATGGGATTAACAGGCTTCGGCGTTTTTTTCCTCTTCTTCGGGATGATTCTGTTTTTTGACAAAGCACTCCTGGCTATTGGAAATGTGAGTGTATTCATCTCATTGGACTGATATCATATGTCTTAGAAACAGGTTTCACCTAATTTCTTTGCATTAAATCCACCAGCTGAGCCGTCAAACTGACATATTCTTTAAGTTTTGCTGCACTGATCAAATGAAGTTTCCTCTCCTCCAGCTTTGCCGGTCTCACTTTTCAAAAAGACCACTCTCTTCCCCCTTTTTCTCCGTAGATCCTGTTTGTTGCTGGACTTTCCTTTGTCATCGGGCTGGAGAGGACCTTCCGGTTCTTCTTCCAGAAACATAAAATTAAGGCCACCAGCTTCTTCTTGGGTGGTGTGCTGGTGGTTCTGATCGGCTGGCCCATCATCGGAGTGGTGCTGGAGATCTACGGCTTTTTCCTCTTGTTTAGGTACGAGGGAACAAAGAGGGAACAAAGCATACTGACAATACTAGCATGCTTTAAGACTTGTTTGTCGTGTACCTCCTTTCATTAACTATCAACAGTATAAAGCAACACATAATACAGGCATTTTAATGTTAAAAGCAAATCATTTATATTCGTGCTTATATAGATGTTGTTAATTTAATTGTGTTGCATTTCTCTGTTTCATGCAGTTATCTTTATTAGAATGCTTACTAACTTCTCTTTCTTTGCTTTTATCTCTTCCTCTCATTCGTTCTCTCTCTTGAACTCTCCTCACATCCAGGGGTTTCTTCCCAGTTATAGTGGGCTTCATCAGAAGAATACCAGTCCTCGGCTCCATCCTGAACCTTCCCTTCATCAGCGCAGTACGTATCACCCGGCACTGCTGCCCCCCTGCAGCTCTGCCCTGTTTACACGTAGCATGGCTTTTCCTGTTTATTATTTACCCTGTTCAAACAATGCGTCCTCTAAAGAATAAACAAATGCCCCCCCCCCCGATCCAATAATAGCTTAGCTCCTACAGCTGCTTTAATGAAAAGGTACTGTGAGTTGGTGTGGATTGGTTATCCACTTGAAGGAGGACTTAAAATCGGAGTAAACGTTTCCGGAATGTCTATTTCTGAATTGCTATTTCTGCTAAGGGGTGTTTTGTAAATGCTGTGATGTCAGGGTTGTCATGGCATTAACTCTAGAGGTTCAAATGCATGAGGTCCGCAACGACTGCCACTTTTAACTCTAAAACTCCTAGGTTTAGCCTGCTTGTGGCTGATGGATATGCTGCGACTGTGCTATTGTGTGGGAATATTTGTTTTGAGGTGTCTCTGTCTGTGTGTTTTCATTAAAGCCTTCGTAAGGCTCTGAGGACAATCAGCAGCTGTGGTCAGTCACTGCCGATATTTCCCTTGCATGCTTACATTTTTATTAACATTTGACTATATTCATTAAAAACGTGATAGAAGGGAAAGCTTTTGCTCTTGCTTAGGAAGCTGATAATCATTGTTTAACAATATTTTAAAATCATATTTGGCTCTAAAGGCACACATGATAGGTAAAACAAGTTTCACTGAAGTCCAAGTTGTCCCTTTAATGATAAATTCATTATATTTGCAGTGGAAGCAAATGTTGTCCGGCAAAATAGGTTGTGTTGGAAGGTTGATTGCATAGTGACTGTTAACAGGTCCAGTTGTTGATCTAATATAGCTGGCAAAAGGGTTGTAACAGTACACCGTGATATTACAATTGACAGTCATACGGGTCAATCTGTGTGAATTATTCCAATTGGTAAATAACAATAGAACCAAAAATGGCAGGAATTGATTCTGTTTGTCCTGTTTACCTGTTGTGTGTCCCTTTTTAGTCCTGCATGCCTTCCATTATAAAATGCTAAATGATAAGGATAGTGGTGTCACACTAACATTTTGTATTTCTTTGAGCGCTCACAGGTCTGTGGCAAATCATGTTTGTTTGTTTTAAACCAGAGAAGCTGAAAAGCAACAAGATGATGCTTACGACTGTTTCTCTCTTTCCTTTCAGTATGTGGACAAGGCGGGAGAAAGCAACACCATGGTATAACAGAGACTCTTTTTACCCAGAGAAGGTTATTTGAGAACAGTAGGTTTTATAAAGCATCACAATCTCATGAAATTCCCCCCCCCACCCCTGCCGCAGCCAAAGACTTTCTGTCTGCAATTTCCCTTGTCAGTGCTACCAATCAAAGGTTCATCAGAGCGTGGCACCACCAGTCTGTTACTAAAGGGTGGAGTTACTAAGGTCACTACAATAAATATTCCAAAAGCTATCGATCCTTTCACTGTTGAGTGCATCTGGCACGAAAATGGAAGATGGAAGACTCCTTCAAAGCACCATCGACTCGGTCTACATGACTCTCTTACACTGTGGAAAAAAACTGTCAAGCATACTGATGTTCCACAAGGACGAGAATTGGACATACAGCTTGCCATGTTGCAACATTTCTGTGCCTGTGCTTTGAATTTATTTGGACAAAAGTCCTGCTTCTTGCAGATTTTCTGTGACATTTGGTCTTTTTTCTTTTCACAGCTGTTTAAATACCAAGTGTGGCTTTTGTTATATTTTCCTTTTGTTACATGTCATTTCTGATTACAGTTGGCTAATGATTACTTAAGCATAAATGATTTTTCATCTAATGATCAGTGCTTTACTTCATCTCTAGTGAGGTGCTTTGGCATCATACTAGAATATTTTTAGAATCGTATTGTTACAAATTAAAGTCTGGTCACAACAGAAAGAGGCACCACCCAATTTGAGATGACACATGGAAGGTGAATTTAATCCAGTTGGTGCTAGAAGCTTTGTGATGTAGTGAATACTCATGAGGCTAGCTAGCAAACTACTGTAGCTGTTTAGCTAACGGCTAACACAATAGCTAGCCAGGTACATGCTGTCACAAAAGCTATCTAAGCTAGCCACTTTGCTAACTGTCAGTAGCAAGCAAGCTTAGTCATTAATAGGATAATACTCAGAGTTCAGTTTATTTAAGAAAGGTGTTTTATTTAAGAAACATTTTTGTTCCAACCTCTCCTGTTCATTACTGCACACCATTGATGTTTAAAGAGTAGTTTTTATTCCAGAAGAGCAGGGTTGTATGAAAGTCAAATTCTGTCAAACTTTATCTTTTTAAAATGTTTGCAGACTAAATGTTTCAGGTCAATTTCAACTTGGGTCTTGGTAGAACCAAAACCAAATGTATCCCATAATGGATTAACACTTAAAAACTGGTATGATCCTGATAGATCTCTTTAAGAATTCACACATTAAACTCATCACTGAATGTATATGATCAAACTCTTTTACAACCTGGGAACTTCCACTCTGAGGCACCTTTACGTGCTTGTGAACCTACAGACCTTTTATATCTAAATGTTATCAGGTCTTAGAGAACCCATTTGGGGGTAGAGTCCTAGCTATCCACATTCATTTGCTTCTTTGGTTTTTTAAAACAAATTCTTCAGCATTGCAGACATCAGTCACCACAACCCAGGAGCTGAATAAATGGACTATTTAACTGTGTTTTTCTGTTGGGAGCATCCAAATTGAAGTTAGTGAAATGACGATGTATGTATGTATGGCACTTTTGTTGTAAATATACTATGGAAGTAAGCTTTCTATCTGCCATCAATCTTGTTTCTGGTTGTTTATTCCTGTCCTGTTAGTGACCACCTACACACACACTATGAATCAGGTTTTTCAACATTCACATTCATTGCATATTTCAAACAATATATTTCTCCCATGTAAGCTTCTCTGCAATGGCTCCCTGGAAAATGCAGAATATAATTGAAAATCGTCCTCAACAAAAAAATCTCTCAATCGTCAGACACCATCTTATTTAAAAAGAGCTCACAGTACCCTATTCCCCAACCACAAAGACACTCTTCCAGAATACAGGTTTCTTTGTCACCCTCTCTACACTTAACAGTAGGCTTAAAGAGCAACTTGCAGGTTTTTTTTTTACTACATTTATGCTTAACCTTGCCTGAAAATTACAATTAAAAATGTTAATGCAGGATTTGATATGTTTTACAAGACATAAGGGCAGGAATTCAGAGGAAAAGGAGCCGTTTTGAGCTCTGCTACTAAAAACTGCTTTTTTTTAACGTCATACGTCAAACGCGTCATATTACGTCACATGGGGGAGCAACTTTCTCGGACTCGTTCTCTGCCCAATCCGCGGTAGTAGTTTGTAGTTGGTTTGAGCGGTTGTGATTTAGTGAGCTGGTATTTTTTCGGTAATTTTACATTGTATTTCACCATTTGTAATCATGGTGAGCTTGTGTTTGTGCAGGTTGCACAAACTCCAGCCTGTCAGGACATTGAGTTCACAGTTTCCCTCACGGGTAAAGCACCGGAGTTAGCGTTCGTTCCTGGGTGCGTTGTGCATCCACCTCCCTGCAGCACATACTCCGTCTCCACAGCTTTATCAGGAAACCATATTACATCTCTCTCCCCCCCCTTCGCTGCTTTCTCTCTCTCCCCCCTCCGGTACACGGCACCGTAAGACGTAGTGTGCAGTTGCATTACAGTAGGTAACTCTGTGGTGGCTGTACTGCTCCAGGCGTCTCCGGTTATGGCTAGAAAGGATCCGTCTAATGTAAATATGACGTCACGTTCTCGTTCTAACTCTCGTTGTAATAGGTTTAAGATAACCTCAACTTTACTTTGACACGGTACAGTGTATCCTAACCTTACCGTGACTAACGACACAAAAACACTTATATCCCTCTACCGTTTTCATTTACTATGAAACAAGAATGGATTTCTAGATACGGAGGAGAGCATGGGAAGACGAGGAGCAGCGTAATCTGAGAACCCTGAATCGAAAATTTTAGACAAGTTCGACAGGAGCATCAACCTTAGAGTACTGGAGTTCGAAATATTGGGTGGGCCGGACTTTTTCCCACAATGCTACCGACCAATGACTCTCCCAATACCAGGAGAAGCACGGAAAACACAAACCCCGTCGGCACTTCCACTCTCCTTCCTGATGAGCAGTACACCCCCACAACGAAATGGCAGGAGGTTTTCTAAGTAATCAGGAACTATAGTGACATGTGGTACTTGCAGAGTAGGAACAACCCACCATACACCGAGTCATTAAAGGTGTTATATCCAGGTGTGACGACAGCAAAGGATCTACAATCTTGCTGCAGAGAAGAGCTAGAAGGCGCTAGAAGGCGCAAGGGCGGGTGGGCTGGGAAAGCTAATGTCGG
>NW_011365482.1:42066-59185 GCF_000735185.1 Notothenia coriiceps | reverse complement strand
CTCCAAATGTTAAAGATGGCTCAGGCCCTTTAGTCGGATGCATGGCCCATTAAAATGTGGAAAATCTGTAATGCGCCGGCCACATTGCTCAAAATAAAAGGGCGTGTAGAGTGATTCTCTGCTTATTGCATTAGTCGCTATTGTCCTTCTTCCTACACCCGGCAGCGTGCATTGAAGGCAACTTCCCACGTTAACTTTTGAATGGGGGGGGTGACGTCACGCCTGTTGCGAACTGCCATTGGTGGTTCCGTTGCGTCGCTTTGCCTCCGCTTGCCTCGTTCGAAAGTTGAGAAAAGTTCAACGGAAGCGTCAGCCAATCAAATCCCTCGCTAGCCCAATCAACTTTTGTGTCCGTGGGCGGGAGATTAATGTGATTGGTGTTGGTCGAGCTTCAGCAAACCCACGGCGGCAGAGCTCATACGCTAAACGCCAGTATGTCGCCACGTGTTAGATAGGGAACTCACGATAAGACCGGTCACAGATCAGTATACATACGCCTATGAGCTCAAAGAATCTTTATGAAAGGCTAGCGTAGTCGTTGTCATAAAATATAGTTTAGAACCTTCTGTTGTCCTAATTTTGTGACGAAGACATAGTCTGTTTATGCGACACCCATAAATCAACCTAAATCCGATCTATGAATTACGCACACGCCCTCTAATGTGAACATGACCGGAAAGCATCAAATATCAAATGTGAGCAATGATAGACACATGTTTATACGGTGTCACAAATTGATTAAAATAAACAGCTGCGCCAAGGACTTAACTGACACGGCTACTCACCCAAAGCGCCAATACGAAGATCTCGAATGAACCAGCTGCAATCACGCTACAACAGCTTGGTCCCCTGCAGGTGAGTCTCTGCCCAGAAAACCATCTCGTCTACCGTTCGTATGACCTACTCGTGGTCTCTTATCTGTTTGTATCCCCCCGGACTGACCGCAATATTACTATAGTTTGCTGCAGGCGCGATAAACATGCATAGGCCCGTCCGCGTGGTGCACTCTAATCCGATAACACGTAGTTTAATCAGCGGTTGGATATGAGGGAAAGTGACTGCTATGTTGTGTCACTTGGCGTCCTACTGTCACCGCACGGACAGGCGGTCTTGTCTGAGGTCCACTGGATGTTTGATTGGTCTAGTCTGACTATCTGCCAACCTCCGCTGTGCGCGATGATAGACCGAATAACACACAGGAGAATGCATGAGCTCTGAGAGCCAGCGACGATCCGCGGCCTGCACATTGGACACATGTGAACCATATCGCTGTCCCGCTCTTCGATAGAGTAGACTGTGGGCGCGCGATGAACAGTCTGGACACCCGGTAGTGCCCTGATGGTGCACCCATCCAATGCAGTTCGGCGTGACACAAGAAGAACGCCGCATGAGCTTTGCTACAGATGGTCTCACGCGCCTCTCTCGCGCGACCCAATTGACGTTGAGGGCGCTCTTGAAGCGTTAGAAATGGCCTAGCTTGCTCTTCGTAGAATGATGGCAGGGGCGGCCCACTGGTGTCGCGCTCGCGCCCGACTAGGTGTAATAGTCGCGATTGTCATCAACGACGAAGGTCTCGAGGTGGGACCACAGCCCCGCTTGGTCAGTGAGGGTGCTCATATACACGTGATGTGCTGTCGTGACGCGTCCTATGGTGCATAAATCGTATAAAAGAGCTGCTCTCGACGACGTCCGTTTATTATAGCACGTGTGAACATCTTCAGAAACACAATGCTGTCGCGACATCGTTTAGACACCCACACTGAGCGGACTCATACGCTTTGTCTGGACGCTGCAGGCACTATGCCTGGATGGGGATAATGTTATAAGATACTGTAGTAGCACTCCAGTGCTGTACATGCGGTTAAACTGTATGACGGATCGCGCTGGCATTAATGGTATGTAAACCCTTAGCATAGGAACGCTCCACTTCTCAGACTCAAGAGGCAAGCACCCAGCCATCGGATGTACGTCGAACCTGATGTCTATTTGTAGAATCGCTCACCGGACGACGGGCAGTCGCACAACATCGCTCGCCTCTACTATCTTCGATTCCCTGAGAGGGACAGAAGACTGTGCGCAATTTGCGACGTTGCGTATACTCTGTGTGTGGAGTCTCGGTTCTCTGGTCTTACATCGTTTGGTTCTCTCCACCTGTCGCCGAATGTCCGATAAAAAATACCACGCTCCGACCCAGTTGGCGGTGTAAGGCGTCTGCTTTCCCCGCAGATGCTGAAGACTGCTAAGACTAGAATAAGTGCGGCGTGAGGTAGCATGATGTGCAACCCCAGAAGGCTTGGTGACTATGCAGTATAAGTCTGTTCGCGCTGCGTTGGGGAGGCCCTGAATGGTGGAGCTACGTAAGCGTAGAGTAACCAAGCGCTCTTCTGTGAAGCATGCAGAAAAGACTCGTCTACTCTCCGCGCGCAACGGCGAGGCGACCAAAGTACAAGGAGCTGTTCCTCTGTCCTAAGGACGGTCTTCTGTATGTCGCACTACCTGTAACAACAGCGGCCAGCGGCGGGAAGGGACAGGAGACTGTCTGGCCAGTCGTGTCACAGGAGCCGTCCTACCCCATGTGCTGGACACCTCTGGTTACAGGAGACCATGGGCCGTGCCTCGACCTCATTCCGACGGCAAAGGTCCACCTCGGCCCTGCCGAACAAGGCTCTACGATTGTTCTCCACCACTTCTGGGTGAAGCCTCCACTCCCCTGGTGGAGGTTGTGCCGAGAGAGGAAATCTGCACCTGATTTCGGTCTCCTGTAGAAACACTGCTCGCAGGCTGGCCAAGCGGAGACGTCCAAGACAAGAGGCTCTGTGAACAGCACGGATGTAACTGTGAGGAGACTGCCCCTGCGTTAGAGAATATGATACATCGGGAAGACCTGCCTGAGGGACGGCCTTTGTCAACGAAGGGAAAAGGGCACACTGGCGCTGGTCCTGTGAAGTATGCGGCTCCGCTTTACAAGATAGACACATGAGCAGAGCTGCATATAGACCCTCCCACCATGGCAGCGGAAAAGCTCTAATAATCGCTATAGAAACTGTGATATCGTCTCTTCCTGGGCCCGACACACTGGACCGCATGAACGCAGAGTCGCTCAGCCTAGACACCATGGAACTGTCACTCCACACACTCATGAAGTGTACCTTGCCATGTTGACTTCTGTACCTCGCTCGAGTAACTAGTGCTTAGTCTCACGCGGGAAACTGGGATGTGACTAGCAACAGCCCGCAATCAGCAGAAGATAGGCCCATGCTCACCTCGCAGCAAAGTCGCCAACTGAGTGATGTCACAGTACTGGTGCTGGGACAACGCTGACTCTTTCTCTGCTGTGATGTGGCTCTTGTGCGCTGTGTGCCGTGTGCTCATAGTAGATAGCGATTCCATGATTCCTCACTCATCATGCCAAAAGGGCGAGGACAGCTAAGGGCTCTCTAACGGTCCACACATAACTTGTGCTTGATGTCTATGCGTGTACATTGTTGTGTCATATAATGAGCCAGTTATGAGTATGCTGTTAGTCGATTGATATGGAGAGGATTTCGCAGATGACATTGATTTCGTCCTACACCGCCTGTAACTTTTGTGCGTGTCAGTGTAGGACTGCTCTCGCGCTGAGACACACTATCTGTAGAGACTCTACCCAGAGATAAGGTGACACCGATGTGGATAGTGACCAGATGGTCAGCTCTTCCTCTCTAGCGGTGTTATAATGTGCTGAGATACCAGAACCTGGAGCACATACTGTCTCTTAAATGAAGGCGACGGAATAGTATACATCTGAGCCGATGGCACACGGGCCTCGACCCCGCCTAGCAGCCACGCAGCGCGATTGAGACTGAAGCGGCGAACCTCGGAGTTAGCCCTGTGGCCTGCAGGGTTTGGCGATACAGAGCTGCCGGCCTCCGACCGCTCGGTAGTGAGAAGCCACCCTTGGGGACGCACGAAGGGGATAGAGTTAGCGATATGAGGGGAAGTACCCGAGATACTCATAATGACTGGGTCTCATAGATAAGGCATATAACCTCAGGTAACAGTGTTCGTGCGTGGAATGGAGTCGCGAATCAGCAACGTGTAAGATTATGAGCGTGCCCCAATATGTACGTGTGTGAACCTACTCCGCTCCCTCGTGTTGACAACACGAGGGGTCTGCTGATCGCAGTCATAATAGAACAGAGGGACCCCCTCAGGAACTCTGCGTGTGTACCTCTGGAGGTTTCGCTATGATATCTGCCCACCTGATACAAATCCGCGGTCCAGAGAACTATCTTGGCACTCAATACCAAAGGAAAAGTACAGCCGAGATCGATATATCGCGCTCCTCTGCTGGATCATAGAGCAAAGAAGGGTCTATGATGCTGTCTCGCTAAGGCCAGTTAGGCTATAACGCGTTGAGGATCGCACAGATGAGCTCTTGGGCCACTGACGCGTAGGCCTTGCGCGGTCTCGTGTCGATACCTCGTACATCTTCGAGATAACGGCGCAGGAACGGCGTTGACGGCAACGGCGGCTCTTGATAGCTTGCACATGTTGGCTGTATATCCCTGGGTTAGGGTTGGATATTACAAATTGCACATCCTACGAGGGTCAGGTAATTTCTAGACCAGGCACCGCCGGGTAGCCTGACGGCCTGCTGCTGGGAAAAGCAGCCGACGACTGCTCCCCGGGGACTTATTATGTAGAGACGCTACGGACTCTCCCAGCACCGTTGGAGGGAGGCTAAAAACTCCCTGAGCCTCGTTGAGGCACTCATGCGCGCACCGGTGCTTGTCCTAGATAAGCCAGAGGAGCCGGCACGAAGTCATGGGAAGAGCGTTCGTCAGATGCGATACATGGATCTCCTCACGTAGACCACCAAGGGCCGGAAAGTAAAGGGGTCATGCGAGGTCCGCGGCTGGGAGACACAGTCGTTCGTTCGGCCTTTTCCGATGGCACGCTCACGCTATCTGGAGCCGCTCGCTACTCTACCGGCCACTCCTCTGTGGGGTGGCTTGTCCACCCTAACCCAGGGATGAGCGCGGGGAGGTTCCGGACGGCGGGCCCCTAACCTTCGGGCGCGCTCGCCAGAGCCATGCTGCCGGTCGGACGGAGACAAGACGATAGACGGCCTTATTGTCATCACAGTAGCCACAGAGACTGTCCGTCCTCTTGTTGTCTCAGGCGCGCCATTGAGCCACTAGGACCCCGGCTCATTCAGAGTTTAGCCTGCTGGGGGTTAATCTTCTCGGACTAGGATAATCGTTTCTGCGTGAGCAAGAAGTCGAGCGAGATATTCCGATCACTAAGCGACTGGACCTCAGTTGTATGGATGACAATCAACATAACAGATTCCTGAGTAGAGGTGCCCATCGACCTTAATATCTTTAAATGGACTATCGGACCCAACCCGACAGACACCCCTCGATAGGTCTCGCAAGAGTCGTGTGGTCAAACCTCGTTTAGCAGCTTTCATCCATAGCCGAATGACTGAGCCGTTAGTTTAAGGAGTTGTCTCTCCCTTCTTTCCTCACGTGACCATGATATGAGACTGTTCATAACCGACTATACTACTAGAAAGTATCTCTGTAGTTTCTCTTGTCAAGGATCACGTCTGTTATGCTGTAATTGCATCCATTACTGTCTCTTCGCGGTCTCTCCCTCTTTCTTATAAGAGAGAATGGTCAGCGGTCTAGGCGAGCAGCTCATTCGCAACCTCTAGCCCATGCACAGGGATTGTAGAAGGAGGCGATCCTGCCTGAGTGTGTAGCTTTGGGTCAGACGAACTGCTGTTTTCTGTAGCGTATGGTCTCTCTTCCCCTACGTTCCCAAGTGTAGAGCGCCAATGGTATTTGGAGATTTTACTAACGGGGCGGCGCTTCCTTTATTGTGCAGACAGAATGGGTCAGCTAAAAAAAGTGAAGCACTACGCGCAAAGGGTGTTTTGAGCTTCATGACAAGTACAGATACACCGTGGAGAAGAGACTGTTACAGCTGTGTCGCCCTCTTGTTCCCTAGCGCGTGAGCAACCAATCTTTAAACCTTGGAGTTGGGTCCTAGATTTGGATGACAACGACCATCTCTGTTGAGTGTGTCCTTCTATTCTGACCACCCTCGCTCTACTTCCTTTTGTCTGGGGTATTGACAATGCTGCACTGTTTTGTCCCATACACTTTCGAGTTCCTCTGGCAGTCTATGTGTAACAGAAATGGACAAGTCCTGCCTGTATTGACTCGTAGTAGCTGCGCAATGTAGCCTGGTCAGCTGAGCTTTGGCCGGCCCTTTGTCGGATCTCTGGGTCTTGTGCTTCGAAACAGTGCATTACAGCTCGCATTGGACAACGTACATCCCAACGCTAGAATCTTATGGCACATGTGAAGGTGTGATGCTCAGCTGATCTCTATGTATCCTTGGTCACTCTCCGCTCACCGCTGTGTAAGGTCTAGAGGGGCCTATAGTGTGTCTGATGGCGTGCCCATGGGCGCCATCCCATCCCGCCGGTGTAATGATTGACTGTAGACACCGCTCAGATCCCTGGTCTAGATGTATCGATTCTGCCTGAGGTTCCTGGGTGCGCACATGGCGGCAGCCATGTATGAGTTCAGGTGTTCAGATACGGTACTGACTAGTTCGATAGACGGTGTGTGTGCGCGGTGGGCAATCACGAGGAGGATAGGTGCATACCTGATTTAGCAAGGTCACAGGCACTGGAGACCAATTTCAGGGTAGCAGCTTCGCGCCTGTCTGCTTGCTATTGTCAGCTCAGGCATCTTTATTGTGACTCCATAGACCATCTCAAACGCTGCAGGTGTAGCGATGCGGTGTGGCAGGCAGACTGGTTCCGTCTGTGGTCGCCTCCCAGGAGGTGATCCTCAACGTGAAGAGTTAGCACTGTGCTGCTGCCAGGCATTTTTACCCCAATGACGAACAGGCACGTGCTCGTTGTTCTGTACACACAGATGTCGTCTGAGACTCGACCATAGGGTTGGGCACCAGGTCCGCACAGCTGCTCGGTTTCACAGAGCCTCTTGTCTTGGACGTCTCCTCCGCTTGGCCAGCCTGCGAGCAGTGTTCTACCAGGAGAACCGAAATCAGGTGGCAGATTTATACCTCTCTCTCAGAAGCACAAACCCTTCCACCAGCAGGGAAGTGAAGCGGCTTCACCAGGAAGTAGGTTAGGAAGACAATCTGGAGCCTTTTTAGGCATAGGTCCGATACTACAGAGCTTTGACTCGGAAGATCGAGCACTGCCCCCTACTGGGGTTCTCCTGGATCAGAGGTGTCCAAGCACCCACATGGGGGCAGGACGCTCCTGGACTCACGTAACTGGCCAGACAGTCTCCTGTACGCTTCCCGCCGCTGCCGCTGTTGTTACAGATGCTTCAGAGGGTCCTTACTCACGGGCACAGGCTCCTTCTGGTCGCCCCCCGTTGGCCGGGGAGAGTTTGGTTCCCGCTGCTGCGCAGTCTCTGCTGCGTTCCACCATGGCGCCTCCCCGACAGGAAGGACCTTCTGTCACAGCTCAGGGGTCAGATCTGGCATCCCTCACCGCCTTCAGCTCTGGGCTTGGCATCTGCGGGGCCCAACCCACTGTTGAGCGTTTTTACGGCATCTGTCAGGGAAACTATCCTGAATGCCAGAGCACCATCCCTCCGAGCACAGTACGGTGCAAATGGAAGCTCTTTCTCCCTCAGGGAAGCGAGTTGGGGAGTTGCATGCCCTCTCCGTGAGCGATACATGCCTGAGGTGGAACTCCGATGGCTCGGGTGTTGCCCTCTGGCCGAATGTGGCGTTCCTGCCTAAGGTGCTTCCACTTGCCCACTCCAATCGGCCCATACAGCTGGCACGCTTTAACGTCCCACAGGAGAGCCGCACGCCCGAGTTGCTGTGCCCTGTGTGTGCCCTAAGAGCGCATGTCGATGCTACGGCCTATATACGGCTCTCAGAGCAGCTCTTTGTTTGCCATGGCGGCACTAGGAAGGGTTGTGCCCTCTCTAAGCAGCGGCTGTCCCACTGGGTTGTTGATACAATCGCACATGCCTATGGGGCCAGTGGCCGCCCCCTGCCATCAGGGGTGCGATGCCACTCTACAAGGAGCGTCTCAACGTCTTGGGCCGCCCTGAGAGGAGTGCACCTGGAGACCATCTGCGCCGCGGCGTCTTCGGGCACATTCTCCAGGTTCTACCGGGTCAATGTCACCACCCCCCATCCTTTGGGCGTGGTCCTGTTGCCAAGCTCCGCTGCTTCCAGCTAGGTGAGTATTTGGTTTCTTCATGACATGGTTGGTATAAGCCATCCAGTGCTAAAGCACAGCCTCTGGCGGTCAGTAGGGACGAAATGGAAAAATAGTTACGTCTGTAACTACGGTTCTATGAGTCCCGGATGACCGCCAGAGTTTCCTGTCACTCAGAATTATTGCGGTCATCCGGGACTCATAGAACCGTAGTTACAGACGTAACTATCGTTTTTCTGTGTCTCCTGCAGGTTTCCATGTTTACTGATTGCAGCTGGATCATGAAATGTTGATGCGCGTGTTGCCGCGGTAATGCTTGGCGCTTACGTTATTATTATTTGTGACACCTAAACGATGTTTGACATCCTCTTAGATTGATCTTTTTCATGTTCACATTAAAAATGTTGTCTTATATAAACGTTTAATTGATTATGGACAAAACAAATACATCTACAGATAACAAAAGGCGTTATAAACTATATTTTGATAGCTCTCTTTAAAATCCTTTGTAAAGCGTTAATACTTTAAGCTTTTGTTTAACTGAATCTGGATTATGTAGCCTACATAATCTGCAAATATTTTACACCAATTCAACAATCAAAAATCTGTTTCAAAAATGGAGATAAAGAAACCTAGTTACCCACCTCGGTATTTAAATATCTTCAAAGGAATCTAATCAGCAATATAGCCAACATGTTAAGTGCATTTTTCTCTCGGGGAGCAGCGGTGGGGGGATTTGGACTCAATACCTCAGTGTTTCTAATAACATATAACCCTCTTTCTTCTCAGTACCATGGGGCTTCCCTGGAACTTAATCGTATATTGTTGACCGTTTGACATCATTGACAGGAACATTCACTTCCCTGTCTCGCTCACAGCCTCGGATAATTGCATTGGTAATGGTAAGTGTGGCCTTTTGATTCATAAATCCAATGCTCTCCTCTTTGTGCTCCAGTGAGCAAGGTGCAAACATATCAATACAAACACAGAGGGGGGACATATTAGTGATTATTCATTCTTATATTGACTGTGCCTTCATCACCCAGGACTATTTCACATTTGTCAATAACAGCATGCAGCTCCAACGTGTGTAATTTTGACACGGGGGAGCTGACGTGTTTCTGACAGGTGTTTTAATGCAGAGGTATTTACAAGGCTCTCAATGGAAGGAGCTGAATCGATGGATGGCTGCATTCATTCACTCTCCTCACCGCCCCCGTTTCAACAAATTGGCCTGACCTATGGTTGCAGGCATCGTGAAGGAGCGTGGAGCAGGGAGGGTATAAATACTGGGAGAGGGGTCCCAGCCAGCAAGTATCCTGAACCTTTGACTGCCTCCTCCTCTCTGCTGGACACAAGGCTGCAAACACCTCTGACACCATGAAGGCAAGTACAATGCATGAAAGGCTTTGTTTTAATTTGGTGGTAAAATGATGTGCAATGGAGTGTAGTTGCATTACGGAATTTGAAAACTTTAATTGATTTATTAATACTGGCAATACTGAGAAGCCCATGAAATTCCGGGATTTTATGCATCATTCGACAGCTGGGAAGTGTTTTTTAACATTAGTATCTGAGAGATTTTGCTTGGTTACAAATAATGAATTAACACCATTTTTCTTTATCTTCCACAGGGTTTGAGGACCATCACTTTGACATATGTTGGCCTGCTCACCCTTATACTGCTGGCGTCGTTTATCTCACAGTCGTGGGGCGCACCAAAGGTAAACCTCATCATATCACGACTCCTGACTTTTCCCTGTGTTTTTTATATATCTGTTGTAATTTATTGTCTTTTATTGTGATTGTAGTAATGTGTTTTTATGTGATTGTAGTATTTATTACATGTACAGCCCTTTGGCCCGACCAAAAATCGCTTTTAAATGTGCATTATAAATAAACTTTGATTTGATATTTATACAACTTTTGACAGTAAGGATTTCACTCAATAATGGTAAAATGAGAGCTAAAAATCAATAAAACTAAAATAGTGTTATCTAACAGAAGGGTTGGGGTTATACACAGGCTTGGGGAGTAACTGATTACATGAAAAATTGTAATCCTTAATGGATTACAGTTACCCCAACTTCTCGCCACAACAATTATAGGTAGACGTACTGAATTAATGTTCTTTATAGTTTATATTTAGGCTACTTTAATTCTTCATATGTTAAATACATTTTTTTTTTATGCAGTAGGTGGACGCCTAATTTACTAAACAAAAATACAGTTTGCTTTTAATTAATGTATAAAGCTTAAACACCATTTGTAAACTATTACTGTTACTACATTTAGATTTTCCTTTTTTGAAGTTACATTGTTCCAATCACTTAAGTAAAAGCATGTCATTTTTATTTTATTTCCCTCTTGTTTTTAATTTGCATTGCATTTGATATTGAGGTTATCCAAAAGTAACGGAAAGCAATCAGGATACATTACTTTTCTATTTTGATACTCCGATTAGGTTGCTGATTGCATTTTCTTTCACATTTAACAGATTACATTTTTTAAGTAACCCTCCGAACCCTGGGTATAAAACAAAAGCATCAAATGAATTCAGCTTTAAGATGTGTTTCTTCATTAAAGGGCTCTTTCCAACGGAGAAACTGGAGCCCGCAGGCTATGCTGTACCTTAAGGGCACTCGTATGTATTCACCTACTGATCCTCTGTCCGTATGGAGACCCAAAGTGTTCAATGTTAGAAAAGAAATACGAGAATTTAATTCAACCAATCAAGGAATTCTATTTTGAAAGGATTTTTGTTTAATTCTGTTTTATTTAATAATTGCCAGTATTTCTATGTATCCATTAAACATGAAAAACAAGGCAGTCAGTCTATTTGACTTTGTGATGAAATAAGAAGAGCGATCATTGTGAAAAAACAATTCCATATAATGAGTTATACTGCAAAACATGTATGTTTATTCATCTTCTGAATCTTGTGTATCGAATATCTTGTGTATTTATTTGACAATTGTCTTGCTCTCTAGCTTTAGATAAGTTGCGTACCTGTTTCTACGTTACATTCCCGAGCGTTGGATACCTTTTAATCTATTTTTGTATTACCAGAGGGACGAAGATTCATCTCAGAGGATCGTAAAGAAGGAGATGTCTATGACACATTACACTTAGGTAGGACGAATGTTTTTAAGCAAAATTGTAGATTTTGTTGGAACATGCTTTTCCTTTATTTTATGGGAAATATAAGAACGTTTCCCCAAGAGCTTCCAAAAACGGTCTTAAAAGTGGAATCCCCCTTTGGCCCATTAAGCAGGTAGATAATCTTTGTTTGGTGTTTTTTCTCCCCGTCAGAGACCCGCAGTCAGAACACAGAGAATCTGAGCGTGGACCAGGCCGCCGCCGTCCTGCTCAACTTCCTGCAGCAGACCAGAGAGGGAGGTGAGAGCTAAATCTGTTCATCCAACACACAGCAGCTGGATCCATTTCTGCAGGTCGCACATGAAGGGCATAAGGTTTGGTTACAGAAGAGGAAGAATGAATTAATAAAGTCAATACATGTAAATATTGATCTACTGTAGCAATTAGCCCTTTATGATTAAAACTCTATATCCTACTTATATAACTTGAAGCTTTAGTTGGTTAGTAGTGCATATCATTTTTTCTTTTTGGGAGAAAAAGGCAACATTGATTCTGTTCTTCTTAAATTACCAGTTGAAAAAGCTTTTAGATACAGTTTAACAGGTTACACTCACACATGCATCCATTTCAAGGATCTTCCAAAACTTTCAAGGGTTTTATTGGTTAAAGATACAATGAACAGCATGATTGTCTAAATGAAGTCCACAAGGACTTTGAAAGGTTTTAGATTAAAGATTCTATATTCTTGCTCTGTCTAATACACAAAAAACATATATATTGTATATTGTCATTCCACAATTTAATGTTAATTTTCTCTTTTTATTACCCAGCTAAGGAGAATCCAAATGAGGTGTATTTCCAGGAGCTGCCGGTGTGGAAGAGAGAATACTTTTGATCGTCTTTCATACATTTCATTTCTTCAGTCCTGTGTAAAATTCCAGTTGTTTTGTATCTATAAATTATCTGACAATGTTTGAAATGTGATGTTTTAATAAAAGGAGTTTGAATCCATAGCACTATTGGTCTGATATTGTCAAAGTGTTTTAAACTTCCATGATAGAATATTCAAGGTATGTTTCAAAACCATTATGACACCCAAAATGTTAAAAACACAATTGTTGTGCAACGTCTCTGAAAACAATAGGTGGACATAATGGGAAGAAAGTAGAAAAAACAAACGTTACATTTATAAATACCTCCGGCTATACGGATACAATAAATGTTATGGTAATACAGTATATGAACCCAGCAGATCTAATCAGCCAACTTCACTGCTGGACTTTGTTGATTAACCAGCATCTTAGCAATGTAGCATACATACTCAAATATTACTTTTTCACTTATATTTGGCTAAAAGAGGACTAAAAAAATCAACACAGCCACTCAGGGTTGTAACTTGTAAAATGTATTTATTTGTTGTATTAATTTCCTGATCAAAGGTAGACAACATTTTGTTGTTTCTTTGTAACTCGACTGAGATAAAACAAGTACATTGAAAACACTTATGGGCCAAGACCGTAGCCTTGGGGAACACCACAATTAAACTCAGCTTCAAGACAGTAGTCTAGGTTATGTGATGGACCTGATCAGGTCTAGTTGTTCCAATATAGCAATATTGCAAGCATCCAATGTCACAACACTTTCAGGCCTTTCAATATTTTGTCCCTAATCTACATTTTCTGACTTTATTATTTTTAAAACTGTCAAACAATGGGTGACTTAGTGTAAACCTGTTTATAATCTTCAGCTTCTAATAGTCAATCTCAGTATCTTGACTCTCCAAGTTGCTTTTACTTGCCCTCCTGCACGTCCCCCAGCACAAAGGGAGCCTTGATGTTCAGTCGATCCCTCTCGGCCTCTTCATCTTCATCATAGGGCTCATAATCATCATCGTCGTCATCCTCCACATCGCTATGGTGGGGGGTGGAGTGGACGGAGGCAGAGGGAGAGGCGGGTACCGAGTAGGGCCGAGGGTAACGGAAACCTTCTGTCTGTAGACACAAAGGTATAACTTCACATTACTCTGCTACCGTAATATTGTCTGTAGGTAAAAAGCTGCAATGTGTTTCGAGAGTAAATTTCATTTTCATTAATCCGGCTATTCCTTTCTTTCTTCCTCCCCTTTTCCAGCCACCTGTCCGTTTTCTCATCTCCTTTTACTTGTCTTTTATTTGCACTAACATCCCTTCCTTCTTTATCCACTCTTCCCCTATTAAAGCCCAACTCATACCGTCCTGCCTTTGATTTCCCCCTATTCCCATTTTCTTAATTTCTTTCGGTCTTGTCCTTCAAATATCTATCAAGACTTAATATTTTGCATCAAATATCGGTGCCCAGCGATGTACGTCATCACACTCCACGATGATGTCCTGTCATTCATCCAAATGTTAGGCTGTCAATTAAATCAAAAAGTTTCCAATGTGTGTGTTGGGCAGTACAGGAGACTGATTCTCATTGCTTATCAAGTGTAATAAATAGAGCCAAATAAACAATTATGAATATTGTAATGTGAAATAATATCAATTGGTAGCTGCTGTTTGAAACGCCAAATAACCTACAACCATGAAAAGATTTTCACCCCTCCCAAATAGGAGGATGACACCCATTTTGCATCCCTTTGTGGACATTTGATTTACTTTTAAACATAATTTTATCTACCACTTCATATTTATTTTTCAAATGATGTGCAATGTCTTGTTTTAACATGCTGTCACAAAACAAAAGCATAATCTTAATTGGGATCAATAAAGTATATATTATCTCATGTTATACAAATTATTTAGATGGAGCGTTGATTGTATCCATTCTCTAGTTCTGTCACTCATTCTCCATAATTTTTTTAACACATTTCCTTACCTTCAAAGGGGCCATGGGGTCCATCTTGAACTTGTCGGGGAAAGCCCTGTTTAGTGCCAGATGGCGGGCGTGTACGTAGAACTGCAAAACACAAGTCAGCAGAGATCTACATCAAACAACTGTACACGTTTGACCAAACATCTTGGTTTTCTTTGTTTGTTTTTTTACATATTTTTTGTTGTACTAACACTAAAGATAACTCCACATTTACATCCAGTTGAAGAACATAATGGTGTTCGTTCCAATCAAGCTCAATTTCAAACAACCTAATCTGCTGTTTAAATAAATTACTTTTTTCTTTAGGCAGACAAACGGATTCAAAGACTGCTGTCAAACATCTATTTAGTGCCGATGCAGGGGAAACTGACCCGTCCCAGGTATCTCCAGTCCAGCAGGTCAGACAGCCTCTCTGTTCGGTTCCTCTGGATGATGCGCTGGCGCAGAGACTGCTGGCAGAAACTGAACATGAACTGGGTCAGCTGGTTACACGACTCCTCAGCTGAGCGGAAACGGCGGTCCACGATGTAAACACCTGACAGAGACAGAAGAGGGAGAATAGACCAGTGTCAATCTAAAAGTCCCTAAAAATGAAACAGCTCTTGGAGATTTGAGATTAATCCGTAATAATAATACAACGTGTGTGTGTGTGTGTGTGTGTGTGTGTGTGTGTGTGTGTGTGTGTGTGTGTGTGTGTGTGTGTGTGTGTGTGTATTTGTCCACACCGTAGGCAGCAGGGTCTGACACATGCTCCTCCATGAAGCAGCCGAAACCTGACAGGTTGGTGGTCACACTGGGAATGCCCATAACAGTACACTCACCTGGGGAAATACAGCACAGCTCACAAAAGGTACGGTATATTTGTAGTAATGTGAATTGGTATCAAGTTAGAAAACACCCAATCAAAAAGCCATTCAAACGCTCCTCGATTCGTGGCTGAAGGAGCGGATTGCAGATTATACACGATGTTTACGTGTAAGTCAGTTAACAATGGCTCATATGCCTTACCGGTTCCACAGAATTCACAAGGACTAATCTTTCATTGCCTCATGTAGAGATTTGTAACTGCAGTGCCTCTGAATTCCAGTAACATGAAACGTCTGTGTGTGTGGAATCTGTGGATGTATGTGCACATTGAAATGATAGGTTACCAGGTGTGTAACCCCATGGTTCATAGTAGGAGGGGAATACTCCAAGGTTGCATCCACGAACAAAGTCCTCGTAGTCCATCGGCAGCAGAGGACTGGTGGAGGACAGGAACTCAGGGTGGAAGATAATCTAGAAGATGGTGTAGAAACATGAGAAGTAAACATATTCTGTCACTACCAGGATATTATTTATCGATGTTTTGGTACCTTCCAGCACATTGTTGGATTCTAGTGGCTTTGGTTAATCCCTGATTTCTACTCTAAAGCCTCTAGGAGTGAGTTTTCACAAGATGTAATGCATACATTTTTGTACAGACATTGGTGGTTCCACGAAAACAACCCTTCTCCACGAAAAACACCTTGATAATGACAATCTTGTTTTATTTGTGAATTAACAACGGCCTATTGACTCTAAGAGCTGCTAGAATGGCTGCAAACGTTTAGCCTCTTAGATTCTAGAAGTCCTTCTTGATTCCGACCGACATTATGTCAGAATTGTACTTATATCACCAGGCAATTTGGAAAATTCCCACAGACTGACACCAGAAGACAAAGAGGAAGCCCACTTTAATAATCCGGATAGTAAAAGAAAAAAAAGAATTTGAAAAAAATTAACAAAAAGTCAACTTAATTATGAATTTCACCTGGATATTACGATATTAAACTTATTAATACATCCCCGGTATGGATAATATTCCATAATAAATATACAAAATTAAAAGTTTTATGGTTTGTCTAGTCGTAAGATAAGGTAAGGAGTAAAGCGAGTTAAATGTGGACGGAAAGTACGAGCCTAAGCACTCTTGTCGTGTTAGACACACGCGGGACTTATACATGATATTTCGCAGAGGTCGCGAAAGCTTGCCGTTCAGGCACGACAGGGAGGACTAACCACCTTTCAACCTGGGTTATAGGCAAATCGCGTGGCAGGATGCAGTCTTTTCAAGTTTAGACCTAGTCAGACATAGTCTAGACAACGTCGGGGAAAAAT
This sequence comes from Notothenia coriiceps, assembly GCF_000735185.1. NCBI lineage: Eukaryota > Metazoa > Chordata > Actinopteri > Perciformes > Nototheniidae > Notothenia > Notothenia coriiceps. The sequence goes on along the minus strand of NW_011365482.1, from coordinate 42,882 downwards.
TCTCAAACCCATACCTCATTTTATCTCTCCAACCAAAAGACGTGAACACTCAAGGGACTTTTGCCCTGGTATTAGTACATTATTTCTTATGTTTCCCGTTAAAACGGTACTATCCAGGGGAATTTCAAAGTCATAGGTTGCAATTTTTGTATTGCCGCGTTAAAAAAGGAGTATATTTACTACAAAAGTTTCTTACCTATTAGCAAAGTTAATTAGCACTATAGTTAATAACTGGGTTTATTAGCTCTAATACTAAAAAATCGGTATTAGCCCGTCGGGATTGTATGTAATGATTTTTCCAAGGTAAAGGGGAAAGGTCCCTATCGTCGTGTGTGACCTTCCTCTTCAAACCATTGTGCGACATACTACGAGAGATATTCATACTGTGACATCCCGTGGTGTCAGGAAACAAAATGTGTACACATGTAGGTGTGAACAGTAGGGACTACTTACTGACCTCTTACACACAAGGTACAAACACACAATAACAAACGAGAAGGTACTCCGTCTAGGGACTGTACTTGAGGTAAGACACTAGCTCTGCTGAAGTGTTAATACTTCTTCTCGGTAGATGCGGTGAGTCCATTACCTGGGATATATAAAGAAGATAAGTTTTTATTTTTGTTTATGACCGTGAGAAAAATGCTCAGAACTTTTTATTTTTACTGGTTTGTGTGGACAGGTGAAAAACTTGTTTTTGAGGTAGTCTCTGGTGGTGGAGGGAGGCCATTGGTAGTGTTGTACTAACTGCGCGTTGTCTAGGAGTAAGAAAGCTTCAGTCTGCGTAGCCGGACATAGTTGAGTCCTTGCTAGCGC
>NW_011365482.1:40502-42021 GCF_000735185.1 Notothenia coriiceps | reverse complement strand
CCGTTAAACCTGTCTGGTTAAACCCTAAAACATTTTTTAATGTGTCAGTGGGTGACATGTTAGGGTTAGGGTTAAACCTGACTGGTTTTCGGACCCCCCCAGACCCCCCCAATAAAGCAAAACTGCACGTTTCAGAGTGGCCTTTTATTGTGGCCAGCCTAAGGCACACCTGTGCAATAATCATGCTGTCTAATCAGCATCTTGATATGCCACACCTGTGAGGTGGGATGGATTATCTCGGCAAAGGAGAAATGCTCACTATCACAGATTTTTTCAGATTTCTGAACAATATTTGAGAGAAATGGTTATTTTGTGTATATAGAAAATGTTTTAGATCTTTGAGTTCATCTCATGAAAAATGGGAGCAAAAACAAAAGTGTTGCATTTATATTTTTGTTCAGTGTAGTCCGACATGGACACTAACTTATTTGTATTGCTCGCCCGTGTGCTTTCCAAGGTGTCTCCGTCTGTCGTGGCCAGGGCCCGTCCTTTGTCCTGCTTGTCTCCACAGTGTGTGCGGTTACATGTTTTGCCGGGGGGCTTCGGCGTCGCATTTGGCATGCTACTACTGACAGAGGTTACAACCAGTTTAGTACATGATGTTGGGGTGTGCATATGCATGTTATGGTTGCTGCTGTGATAAGAGGTTGTGAGAGGCGGCTGTGTAACGATGTGGTGTCCCGTGTTTTTACAGACGCAAGACAAGGTGGGTGTCAGCGCCTTGACTGAGTCACATGGACACGCTTCAGGCCTTATACAGAACACACTTACAGACTAAAAACAACAACACATACATGCATGCACTCCTGATACACAACATAAACACACTAAGTGGCAAGTATCGACGTGTGAAGGAATCGGAGTAAGCTTGATTGTTGAGATCAGTTGGATTATTTGTAGTGGATGTGAATGCACGGTGTGTGGAGAAATGTTAATATAAGTGACCAGTTAAAGGAACGCCTAGTACAGTTATTATGTCAAAGCAAGGCATGGCTTCCTTCCTAACATACTCTTGTACTTAGTTCAGTGTTACTCATGTAGAAAGTGTTGGTAATGCAGTCCTGCCATGCCTACAGTATATGAAGCATACTCTATCCAGTATATGCATGTCATATTTCATGCGTATTCATTTGTCACTCATCTTCTCTCTTTTCTATCTTTTATTGATATGATTTTTTTCTTTCTCCATTATCAACATCTCTTTTTTTGTGTAAATCTTCTTTGGCTGTACCTAAAATAATGTTTCCTCCTCTTTACCCCCATGATTAACACAAATGTCTGTGCACACTGAATGCATCTGACTTTGATATTTTCTATTTGTTTCACTTTTGATACCTCCTTCTTCCATTCTATGGCATCTTCTTTGCCTTTCCATATTGTTGTTCTTGTTTTCTCCTTGTCCTTCCTGTGGCCTCTTCTCCATTTTTCTTCGTATCCATTTGTCCTCTCTTAAACTCCTCACCAACTTCTTCTCCTATCCCAATTCCTCCTCCCCTCTCCCTTAATGCCTCCCCCCCCC
>NW_011365482.1:39982-40446 GCF_000735185.1 Notothenia coriiceps | reverse complement strand
GTGTATATAGAAAATGTTTTAGATCTCTGAGTTCATCTCATGAAAAATGGGAGCAAAAACAAAAGTGTTGCATTTATATTTTTGTTCAGTGTAGTATAGTATGTCAAAAAAAAAACACACGGTATACAGTATGTCAATAATTAGAAAAGAGCGGTATAATATAGTACGTCAAAAATATCCGAAGAAACGGCATACTTTGAAAATAACGACATTGTATAGCATGTTGAACAAATTAGTTAGTCGAAAAACAACATAGTACAGTAAGTCGAAGAACTGGAAAAAACGAAACATTTGAAAGAAACAACGTAGTATCGTATGTCGATAAATACACAAAAACGACATAGTATATAGTATGTCTAAAAATGTGAAAAAAATCACGTAGTGTATGTCGAAAATATCAGGAAAAACGACATAATATGTCGTATTAATTTGAAAAATGTAATCTATGGTATAAATGCCAATGT
>NW_011365482.1:14456-39966 GCF_000735185.1 Notothenia coriiceps | reverse complement strand
CCTGAACTTTAAGTATAATTCAACTGAAAAAACATTTTTTTAAAAAGTAATAAAAAATAATCGTTTTATTTCGATTACGTTGTTTTCTAAATCGTTGCAAGCCATAATCGTAATTGCGATTAATTGAGCAGCCCTAATGTATGTTTTTATTTACTAAGTAACCGAGACTCGCAAAACCCAAATTCATATGCTGAACATGATATGAAATGGGAAACTGAGACCGACTTGTACAGTATGGTTGGTGCTGCAAAGAAAAACATTTGTAAGGAGCAATAATGACCACCCCCTCTACTGTAATAACAAATACAAAAGGAATTTGGATTTTGAGAGACCATGCTGGAGGATTTATTTTAAGGTCTAGAGGTTTGTAAACTGGCTTACAGTAGGCCTGTCAGGTTACCATTAGGATTCCCTAAACTAATGTTGTTCAATATGATGTTTTAGCAATGCTCATGTACATTCTTCAACCAAAGTTAACTTTTGGTACCATAAGAGAGTAATATAGGTAATCAAAACAATCTTCAGTGTCAGTCACACTGTTTTTAAACCTCAACCTCCTCCCTAAAGAGGCGTTTATGTGCTACATCAACCTCACACCACTTATGATCTTCGGCCCTGGTCTAAATGTTTGTTACTGTATAGGTTACAGCAGAAGAAAGCTTATCTGTCACTGTAATTACTCAAATCCGATTATGGTTCATAATTTCCATCAGAACAATATCTGCTGATGTCTCAATTATAAGTTGATTTTGAGTGTTAGAGGCTTTAATACATACAGTAAAAAGTGCTTATACCGCATGTTTGTTGGTATTGAACTGTTACGTAAAACAAATCAGGTCCTACCACAGCTGCTTGCGTACCGCCTGTCCCTTCAGTGACTCCACATTGAAGTTGTTGGTTTTAGCTGGCATGATGAAGAAAACTACCACTGTCATATCATTTTTGTGGACCTGTGGACAGAGTGAGAAAAGATGAAACAGGGGAACAAAAGTGATTCTTTTTTCGGATAAAGAAATGGAAAATATGCACATTATTTATTTAACAAGGTTATAATTCTTTTGAAGGTCGACTTTCACACTTTTCATTCATACAAAAAGGACCTTACCCTTAGTAGGTAGTTGAGTCTTGACAGTGATTCAAGGAAAATATCAGCTCCCTTGTTGGTAAACTCATAGCGTCCGGCGATGAAGAAGAAGAGCGTTTTGTCGAGGTCGAAGTCCAGGTGACTGCCAGAATGAGAAGAATAACAATCAGGTCTAGGGGAAACTATACAGTCATGAATACATTGTTTCCTGAAGTACAATGTTTAAGATTATATGGGAATGGCCCTGAGAAAATACACTTTATAAATCACTGAAAAATACGAGTTTCCTTTTACAATCTAGAGATCTAAAACTACCTACAATTAATTACCCACCCGTAGAAGTGTCCTCTGATAAACTCCTGGATGCAGGCCTTGCTGGTGGTGTGCAGGTTCTGAAACTCATGCATGGCGGAAAACTTCTTCACATTCAGGCCATTGGGGGTCACCACATCTGTGCCATCGACACAGCAATAGTAGAGCTTTAGTTTCAAGTTATTTATCGTCATGTACACAACCACCAAAAAGCAGTTATCATTGAAAAATCTGATCCTATTGCCCTAATCTGTCTGATAGCTTTGAAGATATCTGGAGTTGTTTGGACAAATAGATCAACTGACTGACTTCACCATCCTCACAACAAAACACACTGTGGAGTATCAAGATGCAACGGTGAAAGTCTTCCCTACCTGGCTTCCTGTGCAGCATATGGCTGGCTTCCACAGCGGTGATCTGGGAGACGGTGGTGAAGACGTGAGCACAGTGCACCGCCGCTCTCTCCAGGCAGCACCGATGGTAGATATGCCTCTCACCCGCCTCCTTGTCAACGTTGAACTATAACACACACAGACAGTTTTAATACCGGAAAGCAAGAACATTACAATGTAATTAAATCCTTTTAAGGGACTGTTAAACAATGTTAGGATAGGGTGGTTGGAAGAAAACACACCCATTCCAATATTGATGTTGATAGTTTGTGCATGTCTTCATTATGGGTGTAATATTAATATTTGTGATATAGTTCAGTAGTCGTTGGTAGATTGGTGTACATTCCCATGTCAACAGAGACAGCTGCCGTTAAATGCTATTGAAGTTCCCTGCCTTCTGGAAAACTGTAACTTACACCATTCTACATACTTTGGCCATGGTCTGAATGCAATTAATCCTCTCTCTGTAAGATATGGTTGGACTAAAGCGGTTTACATAGACCTGACATACTGTAAATGTGAGTTCATGTTTTATTTGCTTGGATGGATTAGCATTAGCGATCTGGTTAGCATCGCACAGCTAATTCAACTGTGAAATGCTCTCACAATCTAAGGACAGACAATAGAACATGAAACGAGAAAAATAAGGATTTCTCTACGTAACAAACCATTTTCATTTAAACTAACAACATTTCACTTTTTATTTTCAAAGTACAACATGTGTTTGAAGCTCTCTGAATCCATTTTACGCTTTGTTTCCCCTATCATGGCGGCATATAGTGCGTTACATTCAACATTTCAACGATGAAAATGCTAGTTGATATTAATCCACTTAAGTAGTTGAGTTCTCCCGGACTTCCTATCCAGGCTAAGGGTTACAAACATCTTGGAAACTATCGATTGAGCTAGAGAGTGGCCTTTCGCTCCATGCTGACCTTTAGGATGTGCGCAGAGCAGAGCCAATTACAAACCTCACACTGACCCCCCCACACACACCTCAACATGCCTAATGATGCTCTAAGTGGCTTTCAAAGGCTACAACTTTTTGGCTGAATGTGGAAATGAATATGGTTGAACAGAACTGTGAGTGCGTGTGTGTCCTTAATAAAGCCTTGTGTTGAATCACATGTGCAGTAAGAGAGACACGTTTTAGGTTCGGTCAAAGGTCATATCTGGATATCCTGTCATGTTGTCAAGATTGAGATTGATCTATTTCTAGACTCTTAGACCTTTTCCAAAATCCGTGAAATATATTACTTGAAAACCAATTGAAACCAATGAGGATGACTATTTGTAAAAGTTAAAATGACTGGCTACTCGAAGCTGATTTTACTCACTTTTCCACTGTATAAAAATAATTTTAAATTGTCTCAATGAATGCAAAATTAATGCTTATTCAGATAAACTGTTTATTGGAGTCTTTACTGAAGTTTCAGTTTGTAATTATACAGTGATAAGTCAGGTGGAAGTATAAAAGTAGGCAGGACTTAAACCTTTTTTAAAAATATTTTTTACATTACTAATTCTATCACAAATGGTTCAAGATTTGATGTCTGTGGTAATTTAACTAATATGAATTATATATATGAATAAGCACCATGTAAGCTATGAATATAAACTGAACTGAAAAAGGCCTAAAACAAAGATTTGACTGAAAACACCGCCTGCAGATCTCCAGCTTGTGTTCATATTTGTTACAGTCTAGTTTTCAGCAGTGTGTGAATGCATCTATTTTAACTCCACTCCAACCTTCCTGGCCTCTCACCTTGTCCAGGTTGTTATAAAAGTCTGCATTCCCAGCACAGAGATACCGTCCCAGCAGGGTGGCGTGTGTGGTGAAGACCGTTGCCATGGGAATCTTGCGGCAACGGGAGAGAATAAGCCCTGCACCCGCCTGCCACTCATGGAAATGACCAATGACATTGGGCGTGTCTCCCAGCTGGTCTATTAACTGGAAAACACAAAAAACTGGGTTGGAAATAGCAATGTTTAAATTCATGTGAAACTAACTGTAGCTGCCACAATCCACACTTTTGTAAGCACAAAAAGCAGCAGGAAGGAAAAAGTGGAATTTGAATTCAGTTATAGAGTGTTGCAGCGAAAAGTATTTTTGTAGGTCAACCGGGAAGTTAGCATCGCCACGGCTAGTTCGTTAAAAGCCATTTGGATTTTCCATTGGATTTTTGATAATTGCAGAAAATAAGCTCTGTGGCAAACAAACGTTTATCATACTTATACGTTTTGTTCCGCGGGATAATCTCCACACATTAACACCACTCTTAACATTTTTTAAGCTTAAGTACAATTGCCACTAGTAAATAGCCAACACAATGCTGTATACAAACTACATGACGGTGACATGACTTCAACTCAGCATCACTAAGCGAGTTTTGCGTGATGACGTTTAATACATTTCATTTAGCCACTTGTTAGCAACCACAGTTTTTTAAAAATGTTTTACGAGTGCGGGATTAACTGACTTATGTATGTTGTAGAAAAAAACAAGAAAATCTCATAAGCTTGTATCAATGACATACCTTATTTCAAGCATCTAACCTAAAACGCCTTCAAGAAACAATTGACCTCAAGACGAGAGAACCCAAAAGTGCTAAACTCCTTTTCTTTTAGAACTCAGGCTGCCCAGCTGCTGACCTCTTTGAAGAACCAGGCGATGAGGGAGCCCAGGATGACGGAGTCATTGGCCTCCCGGTCGTTGTAGGGCAGGCCGATCTGGCAGGTCTCCCACAGGTCCCCCTTCCAGCGGTCCAGGTTCCAGGCCGCAGAGCCAATATCAAACAGGATCACAAAGGGGCTGCCCTCGATCAGCCAGCGGCCAAAATGAACCTGCAGCATCAACATCAACAACATTGATATATTGTGATTTGAAGGGTGTCTATTACCATCTGGCCGGGGACAACAGCTGGAAATTAGCCATGTTGGCTAGAGCTGCCCCATTTACAGTTTTTTGTGACAGTTGATTGGGGACTGTCCACGACACTATAAACAAATAAACTAAACTAAACATCGGTAATGGAAGCTCAGAGAAAGAGGTACACTCTACAACTGTTACTAAGCTTAAGCTTCAAAACATTTGGCTTGAGTTTCAAAGCATTTTGCAGGAGTAAGGGGAACTTGTACATATTTTGGGTTGGTTAAACTTACTAATATGTCGGGAAAGTCAAGAAATGTAGGTTGAGTCAATTTACTGTTTGCATTTTACTGTAAATGACAGAAAAGATTAGAGCCTACAAGAAACAGCAAAGGCTAGGGTGTTCTTTATGTAAAAACAATATGCATAACACCACATCAAATCAAATAAATTAGGACATTTTAGACAAAAAAAGCGAGTTGAGTAATACTTCAATTGTTCTTCTTTATGTTTTCATTCTAACCCCTTCATCAATGTGAAAGCATTGACATAGTACAAATCAAACCGATACACAGAAGGTAAAGGACATTTCATGGACATGTTAATGTATTATTTATATAACATTAGCAGTGCAAAGGGTTTCCATAACCTTTGCACTGCATGTTCTCTTAAATTCTCTTTTAGATGGTTGCTTTTATTGCATTTAAATTGTCTATTGTTTTTGTTTTTTTTACTTGTACTTGTTTTATGGTGTGTGAGCTGTGCTGTGTGATTTTGTGTATGTTTTGTTTGTTTATTTGACTGTACAGCACTTTGGTCTGGAGGTTTTAAAGTGCTTTATAAATAAAGCTGTATTGTATTAAATATCTGACAAGTATGTAATCATATAGTTGCTGGTCTTTATTGACGAGCCAATCAACATAGAAATGGTGCAGAGCAGTGATTTTTTTTTTTTAAATGAAGCTACAGGTACACAGTGCAGTCCTGCTCAAGGATACTTTGAGTTTGGGACACAAATCCTACGATTAACGGCCTTCCAACTTATGTCTCCACAATAGACATAAGACATTTCAATTTGTGTAACACACAGTCACCTGGTAGCCGTTGTGGATGAGGGCGTCCATGGCCTTCCTGACGGCGGGGTTGGGGGGCTCGCAGGCCTCCACCTGTGTCTTGAAGTTGTGTTCGTAGTAGGGCCCCATCATGTAGTAGTTCTCCCCCCATTCATCCACCGTGATCTTGGCTTTGGTCTGGAGCACTGTGTAGATTCCTCCAACTTCAAATTGAAAAAGAAAACATGTTTTTTAAACTTTTTCTAAACCTTCAAATATTAACAGATGAAGGTCACTCAGGTTTATCTTTGGGACCCTGTTTTTCCTCAACATACTAATAAAGGTCAAAGATCTGATGGCCTCCAAGATGTGTTTGCAACCACATCTTTTTTATGGCAGTTCAAGTCACATGTGCATATTGTTATTCATGGTTATGATGCTTTAGTGAACTTACCATGTTGATCCCTTTGAAGTCAAACAGATCAGGTTCATAGTCTGACTAGTCAAATGTTTTTGCACATTTCTGATGTTGTCTTACTGTTCAGGTATAGGCTGGTAAATATGACACGGTCACATTTATAAAGAAAACCTAAATTCTACATCAACCATAAATGTTTAATGCAAATGTGTTCATGTTCATAAAGCCCTGATTATTCTGATTAAATGCAAGTGAAATGGGCCAAATATCCATATTTCTAGTTATTAAGAGACTTGAAGAGGCACATGTGTTCCAAGGCAAAAATGAATTTCAGAACTTTTATGCAGTTGACTTCTCTGTTAGTTTTGGCTCTTGTAAGTCAGAGGAATTATTTGTTTTGATGTGTTGAAATAGTCTTTAATTCAAGTGTTTATTTTGTAATAGGCCAAAAACATCTGGCAATGATATTTTTCCAGACTCAAAGGTGTCAAGATATAAACATTTTCAAACATCAGTGAAGTTTACTCTTTATATACATCTTAGAGTAACATTCTTTTGCAGGAAATAAGGAACTGGTATTTGGTTGAGAATAATATTAAGATATATATTGAGGAATAAACATCACACATGGATGATTGTTAATATTGTATAATTAATCTGATATGGTGTTTGTGTAAAATATGTTTGTATTTGGCCGTATTCAAGAGTATCACATGGGGTAAAAAACAAAATGTGAAGTTACTGTTGGACCGTTTCCACACCAGATTTCAGCCCGAGTTGAATGTTACACATGTTGCAAAACCTCCACATTATCCAAAGTACAGAGATCATGACCCCCACATCAGTAGTATGGCAGAAAGTCAAGTCAAGCTACTGTACATGTGATCATTTATAAATTGTTACGCCAGGAATGTATTCATCCAGTTTATTTACTGTAAATGTCAAAGTATTTTTTTGTTCATGTTTTGTTCTTTAATTTTCTCACATGTATGCATCAGGAGTTTTAAACGGCCAACATATTATCCAAGCGGTTCATCTTTCAGCACTTATCTGCAGGTCAATGTTTAACTTTTTAGAGTGAACAGCCTCTGTCCATGCTCACTGTATTTCAATATTTGCTCTTTAAAGGGTAAAGAGGCACAGATTTACACAAAATATTACCAATTGCCAGACTCTCAAAGTACTAAAATGAAGTTCCACTACATTTTCTGTATTGGCTTTGATTCCAAAATACTTTGTTTAAACACTTGAAATGAAAAGGCTTTACATGTCAAAATAAATCCATATTTTCACTGTATAATTTGCAATTTTTTGGATGAAGGCCTTCTACACTTGGAATCATGCATGAATTCAGACATGTCATTTCTTTCGGGTTATTAAAGCACCATTACACGTGATCTGACCTTTGTTGGTGACCTCCCAGGCCACCTCAAAGAGCAGCAGGTCCTCCACAGGCAGCTCCTCTTCCTCCCAGGCCGGCAGGACCCCGCTCAGGGACGTCATGGACAGGGAACGAGACAACGGCATCTTCAAATGTCCCGAGGTCCCACAGACACCGTCAAAATGTTGCAGCAGTCTGTGAAGAAAGGCTTTTAACAGGCCTGCAGGTGGAGGTCCTGGGATCAACTGTGACAATCCTCCAGGACAAGACAAGAGGGACTAACAGAGCTTCTACTCCGCCTACCAGCGTTGTGGTTCAGCCAGCAGGAGGTGACGTTCAACACAATAAACACACTCTCAAAAATGAGTGAGAAATAGTAGCAAAAAACTACAAAAGAATGTATAACAATTAAACAACAATTAAAGATGACCTAAAAAAGTGGATTAATATAACAATTTCTTTAGCAGGACGAATTTCAATCATAAAGATGAATGTTCTACCAAGAGTCAATTTCTTAGCTAGTATGTTACCTTTATCTCCACCAGACGTTTTTTGGGACAAACTTCAGAATAGGATTTCAAATTATATTTGGAAAAACCAATACCTAAGAATCAGATAAGCCGTGAAAGTGTGCAAACATGTGGAGAAATTGTGCAATTGGTCTGTAGATCGGCAGAGTAACATACCCATTTTTTATAACCTGTTACTACGTATTGGGAAAAAAGCAATCCAATTCCCACAATGGCAAACTCGAGGAATACATTATCTTTCTGACATAACCAACGACAACGGCTTGATGTCCTTCCAAGAATAGAAAGACATGTATAATGTGCCTGGCTCTTCTTTCTTTTTCTATTTGAAACTACGTACTGCTATGCGCACATATGGAGTTCCTTGGAATCAACCTCTGCCAACACATCAATTAGTTAAGGTCATATTAAGTCCAAACAGTGTGAGCGGCACTACTTCATATATATATAAAAAACTGCAAGATAAATTAACCGGATATATTGCTATCTCTGCAGTATGGAACGCAGATCTAAAAAATTCTACGCAGACTATTGATTGGAAGAGAATATGGAATAATATCTCCTTAACATCGCGTAACCACAATCACCAATTGATACAATATAAAATGATACACAGATATTACCTGTCGACCAGAGCATGCTGTCAATTCAGGATGATTCCAAGCCCCATATGCCTTCTCTGTAACCAAAACACTATTGGCACCTATGTACACATGGTATGAACAACTGACAGTAAGAACAGTTCTGAAACAGGATACATGTACTGAGATTATTGGAGTCACATACCCTGTTCCAATAATGTATTTATTCCCTCCACATCAAAGGCTTTTCGGCTGGTCCCAGCACAATGTATAGTAATACGACCCCCTTATGATAATATCATTCTTCCATGACCTACTAAACTCAAAGCGTCCAACCTTCTGCTAGTAAGGAGAAACATTAAAGGCATTCAAAAGCGCTTAACGGTGATCATTCATGAATGAGGCGTACGACACACTTGGCATGTATAGGATTTATACGCTTCAGCTAAACAGATGAAATTATGGAAAAAAAAGGTATGATTGTTTTATGTGGATAGGTTATGCCAAATTGGTATGCATAAATTGTAGCAAAAATAAATATATAGATATAGATCCGATTGCAACCTCAGTAGATTTCTTGAATGGCAAGATGGTGGGAAAGAGGGGGGGACGGGGCATGGAAAGGATTCCCTATATTTTTTCTTTCTTTGCCTTCTTTTTGTAGGTCATATATGATCTGATTCCACTTTTTTGAGGCAAAAAAACCAAAAAAAGTTGTCAGAAAAAAAAAAAAGATTGAGAATGATGATAGAAAGCGGCTCTCTACTAGAAAGAAGAAGCAACAGATGCAGGAATGTCTCAATCTGCATGATATCATTACCAGAATGCCTTTTCTTTAGTTAATATCACTTTAGATTATTTGAAACATTAGACCCTTGCACTAAACCCACTTTTTGTCCACCCTAAAAATAGATAATTCTAGAATTAAGTCAATTGAGACAATGCACCAGCACTTACATGGAGCTTATTAAAGAAAATGTCTTGTAGGCTCTTGACTTCTTGACTTCAAGTAAATTGCACTATCCAAATTTCTTTGGATACCAGAAATAATACTCAATAAATACTTGTTAACCAACATAAAAAAGCGTACATGTGAAAATGCACAAACCAAAGACAACCAAAAAAGGATGATTAGCCCTCCCAATTGTTAAAAAGACGCCCTTTCACGAAAAATAAAATACATAGGATATGAAAAGAAATTGACTTTCAAGTGTAAATGGTCAAGAAGCCTAAGTAGAGCGAGACGCTTCCACAGCAATGTTTGTCTGAACACTGCTTGCAGCTGCATCCTATTGGACCCTTCTGGCTGGATATGTGAATGCAAAAAATCTATACTTTGCCGTTTCTATATTTCAACTTTGTTAGACATACAATACCATGCCATTCCCTATTGCACATGTGTTTTTTGAATGTCGACATACATTCTTTTTTTTATTCCTACAATTAACATACTATAGACACTGACAAAAATACCAAAACGCAACACTTTTGTTTTCTGGCTACCCAATTTTTCATGAGATAAACTCAAAGATCTAAAACATTTTCTATATACACAAAATAACCATCTTCTCTCAATATTGTTCACAAATTCCTGAAAAAATCGGTGAAGTGAGCACTTCTTCCCTTTGCCGAGAGAATAAATCCATCCCACCTCACAGGAGTGGCATATCAAAGATGCTTGATATAGACAGCATGATTATTGCACAGGTGTCCTAGGCTGGCCACATAAAAGGCCACTCTGAAACGTCCAGTTTGCTTTAGTGGGGGGGTCTGAAAACCCTGGGGGCTGGAACCATTAACCCTAACATGTCACTCATTGAGCACGGGAATTGGACTCCTGGATCGGCGTAATACAACGGCGTGGGTCTGGGGGGGTGCGAAGACCAGTCAATATCTGCTGTGACCACCATTTGCCTCACGCACTGCAACACATCTCCTTCGCATAGAGTTGATCAGGTTGTTGATTGTGGCCTGTGGAATGTTGGTCCACTCCTCTTCAATGGCTGTGTGTATGTCGATAAATACACAAAAACGACATAGTATGTCTAAAAATGTGAAAAAAATCACATAGTGTATGTCGAAAATATCAGGAAAAACGACATAATATGTCGTATTAATTTGAAAAATGTAATCTATGGTATAAATGCCAATGTGTTTAATGCAAAAAACAAATTGGTAACTGGTGTACATGGATTTCCAGACTTACGTCACAGGGAATAAAAAACAGTTTCAATTAATTTTTTCCAACTATTGTAAGTCACTTTGGATAAAAGCCTCAGCTCAATATCAAATGTAGTGTAACAACTCAGTGCAACATTCTGCTGCCTCTTTATGCATCACTGTATCCAAACTGGAACCTGAATTGTGCAATTACGCAAGCCTTGGTTCCGTCAATTATTTAATTTTAAAATGTTTACGAATTTGCCATTTTTCAGCACGCAGGAACATATTATTTTGAACTGGATGAAGGATCCAGAAGTGAACAGAGCTGACAACATTTCCCAGAAGAGCTGATGGGGGACACATTTCAGCAGCAGCTCCGCAATTTACAGAAGGGACGCACACCACTGTGATTGGCTGTGAGCTTTAAGTGCAAGAGGTCACCGTGAGAAAATATAAAGCAGGTCTGATATGAGTAGGTGAGCATTGACACTTTTTATCTGAACTGCTCGGACCCAGATTCTGCCCCAACATGAGACTTGTGGCTCTGGCTCTGGCTGTGGTGTGCGGGCTCATTGTGGCTCAGGAGGGACGAAGTGTGGACACAGCTCTGACGGGATTTGACTCTTCACAGAGGACACGCACAACAGGTGGGAAACCTAATTAAATTAAACAAAAAAAAAAGGCTTTAATTTAAAATGTCCTTCACGGATAGAGCCCATTTTAGTAGGCAACTTTGCAAAGACAACATATAATCATCTTAAATCTAATAATAACACTTACTCAATTTTCAATGAAGTAGGCCTCTTTAAAATCAGCTCTACCTACCAACAAGAAAAAAGGGAAATATATTTTTTAAATAATGTATGATGGATCTTCTTTTTTTTTTAGAGCTTTTAGATTATGATTCCTGCCATGGAGCAAAGGGGAAATGATTGACAGTTACCGTAACCTCTATACCTTGATATTATATCCAATGTTTTTTTGCTTACTTTGTTGTTGTTCCACCCTATATTTCAGTCTATTGTTATTAGTTTAATGTAACCTAATTACTATTAACATGTAAATATGCTTTGGGAATGTAAATACTGTTAAGTCATGACAAAATAGCCATTTAAACTTAATGATAATAATGATAATATAACTGTTTAAGCAAGTCATTTTTCAAATACGCCCTTCTTAAATACAGAACTTTTTATTTTAATCCCAGGCTTAAAGTCTGGATTTGAATATTTACAAATGTATGTTGAGAACTAAGACATACAGAAAATATAGTTTAATAGGTAGGCTACCTGAACAAATATAAAAAGGTATACTTCTGGGTTATCTGTCACCACTTTTTAAATGGCGGGTTGCTGGCTCCTCCACATGAATTTTTGTATTTCTCAAAATAACAAACATTAATTTAGAGTCTGAAAAAAACAAAAAGAGTGCGTATTTAGAGAGTTTGAAAGAAACAACAAAAAGTGGCGACAGATAACCTAGAAGCACCAATATAAATATGAGCTTTTATGTGTAAGTGAGTAAGATTCAATATAGTCCTTAATTAGTTGAACTTGTTAGGTTAAGTTTAGTCATTATTTGCTTTTTCGCTTGGTTTTCAGAAGCACGTGTAAAGTGCATGTTTAACTGTGAGCGGATGTGTGCTGCTCTTCCCTCAGGGTCCGTCCTCTCCGCCCTCCGGAGGTCTACAGGAGACTTTCTGACGGAATATGGCGCCCCGTGTATGTCCCTCAGAGAGAACGAGGACCAGCGGCAGCTCCTGTGCAACGACCGCCGCAGCAAATTCAACATCAACGCGTTCGGGCTCCGCTTCGGGAAACGGTACAACGGCTACATCTACAGGAGAGCTGTGAAAAGAGCCAGGAGAAATAAACTCTCACCCCTTCTTCTATTCTCGCGAGATGTGGAGGTGCCTATCTGAAACAGATGTGAGTTATCCTCTGAGGACTTGTGTCCCATTGGTAGAATTCCAACATGTGACAAGAGTCTTTCCGCTTGTATGTGAAAATTGCATTTTTCTTGAGATAAAAAGATGTGTTTCTGTGAATACAACTTTTTTACCTACCTTAACTGTGAAATTATTTCTAAGAATCTGCGCTGTCTAAATAAAAAAATGTAATGGACTTTTATTATTTGGTGAAGATGTTCTTACTTTCACAATTAAAGTGCTTTATTCTATAACATAAAAAATGCTCTCTTTCAGTTTTCTGCAGTTTTTAAATTAAACTACAGACAACACACAGTCCACACGTTGTTCAGCAGTTACGTTGAGCATGATTCAATAGGCATCATTCATTACTTATTTTGAAATACTATTGAATATTAGTTAAATAAACACATTACATTACATGTCATTTGTTAGACACATTACATTACATGTCACACTCTCTTGAGGAAGCGGAAGGAACGTGTGTATGAGATTATTCTGTCAAATTGAAAATGTAATTTGGGACGATGTCGAAAATGTTGTCAAATTCACCCATCAATAGCATATTTACTATTAATAAACAAAAAGCTAGTGTTACATTTAAATCCAGAAATCTGTTCAAAACTAATTTCATTTTAAATTACAAAAAAAAGCGTAACTTCTTCTGGCTCAGTATCACAGAATGTTTTATCGACATTAGTACATTTTGAAATTGTATATTAATACCGTCCCTATTTATGATTCCCAAAATGTTATTTACCGAAATGTTTGGGATCTGTTATATTTTTTCCACTAATGTAGAAAAAAAAGATGAACAGCATTACCGGAAAAGGCTACAGGTGTATAGCTTTTAAAAAAGGATTTCATTCTATAACATCTGATAACCTCATCTTTTAACTCTTTGATACTTGAATGGCATTGGTTACAGAAATTGATCCTAAAGCTGGGAAGTAACTCTATAAAGGATTGATTGATATAATATCCCTATATGCATTCATTACTGTTGTTCTAAGCATAAATACGTTTATAATAAGCGTTTCTGTTGGAATGTACCTAATATTTTAAACATTATATGTGGTAAGCAATTGACGATTATTTGTTTAATCCATGTGGTTTTATAGAAGCAAAATATGTTTTCTTGTAACCGATTTATTCTCTGCACAGTTGTGCCTATTTTTATAATGAGTAAATTATTAATATCCTCAATGGCTGCATTATTAACAAAGGTACAAAATAAAACAGACACACTTCTTTTCTTTAGGTTCAAATGTATTACGTTAAACACAGGGTCAGACAGTAAAACAAAAAAACTTGTGCTGGACATCCCCACTCCTCCCACACTGCTCCATCTCTCTTTGCTAACACTGAGGAAACAGGGGGGACGAAAACCCACTTTCACATTTACAATGTCACAATTTCATTTCGGTAGGGTACCATTTTAAGACAAAGGTGCAAGGAAATAGGCGTCCTTTTGGATATTTGCGGTCTTTCATTAGAGGTTTATGGTCTTTCTCTTAGTGATTTCCTGCCGGGGGCTAAAGGAACGACTGTACGTGAGGGTACAAGGAGAGACTTCTTAGGGTTGTGCTTTATCCTACTCCAAACTGTTAACAGAGTACAGTAACACAGGTCGTTTTACATCTCTTAACACAGAAACAACTTCAGCTTAACTACTGGGGAGGAAATCTGTTCATTTAAAGGAGCATACCAGTGTTTTCTTTTACTTAAAATGGATTGACAGGAAGTCGATGACATTTTGCAGCACTGATGAAAACAGTTAAATCACGCTGTATGATGAAAAACACTTGTATTCTCCTTCAAAATAAGAGATACAGTCTAATGGGGTTATATGTGCGTATCAGCAGGCTTCTGCATCAAGGGTTTTGAGTGTGTGTGTGTTCAGACGTCCTTCAGGTCCTTCTGGATGCCCCACAGTGTGTCGGCGCTGTTCCTCAGCTGGCCCACCTCGGCGTCCGTCAGAGTCATGTTGATCACGCTGCCCACACCGCTGCTGTTCAGCACGCAGGGCAGAGACAGGAAGACCTCCTCCCCGATACCATACATGTCCTGAAAACACACACACACACACACACACACACACACACACACACACACACACACACACACACACACACACACACACACACACACACACACACACACACACGTTGATGAGACTCATCTGGCCTGCGATACAAAGCAATAAACAAATTCCCCTCTCCTCATTTCCAAGTATTCAAATTCGTAACGTGAGTTCAGACAAAAGACATGAATCTTCTCTGCTGATCGACTCAAATACCTGAACTACAAGCAGCAGGGAAAAAACAAACACAGAAACTCCGTCACCTCCCACATGTCATTTCTCACAGTCAAGTCTTTTCTTCTGCTCACACCCATCATTCATTCATCGTGTACGGTACGGAAAAGAGATAAGGAGTTGATTATTATCATAATTATTTACAAAATATTTGTAATAATTTTTATTTTTTTGTACATTTAAATGTTTTATTTTACCTTTTTATTGCACATTCTTACTTTAACTGCTTGTGTTTATATACCTATTTTAATTTGTTTTTATTTATTTTCTTTCATTCTAAAATAGAACAACAATCACAAAACCCCAAGTCCCCCTGATATATATAAATACATAACTCTGAGTATGATTGCTTTAGAATAAGAGATCTAAAAGTATTACAATAATAATTTGTTTCATGTGAATTGTTTTATATAACATGGGATTTTAGTATTTTTCAAAATTATACAAATTGGACAATCTCAGTGAGAACTTTTAAAAATAGCGAGGAGCATAGATGAAGGTTGTGATCATTTGCTACAAGTCCAAAAAACGACCAAGTAGTGTCCTGAAGACCCCATATCACTTGTACATTGTAATACCATTAGTGGCAAATAAGTTACGTAATAAGTACTGTGTTAAGGCATAGTATTATCTGAAATTATTTGGAAATTAAGGCCTTGTGTAAAACGTGCAATGTGAAATTAACAATTAACAAATTACAACAAAACAATGGTGGCTAATAGTTTAGCCAATAATCCCATGTTTTGAGTGTGTGTATGTCCTGTGTGTCTGACCTTGACCATGGTGGAGACGGGATGGACGCGGCTCATGTTCTTGATGATGCTCTCAGTCAGGTCGGCCACACTGAGACCGATGGCCCAGTTAGTGTAGCCCTTCAGCTTGATCACCTCGTAGGCACTGGAAACAAAGCAACACACGCTCAACATCGATACAGTAACCCTCTCAAAAGTGTACGATCTGACTAGAACTTGTAGAGAACTGACACCTAATGGATGTCAAATCTATTTCATTATGCAAACATAATTCTCTATTTTTGTAGATATCATACAACACAATCTATTGTAATTGTATTGCAAAACTATGTTGTGCATTATATTCTGTAAGTAACTACATTACAATGTGTAATTTCATGACTAAAGCATATATACCATTTTGTACTTGCTTGTAAGCGCTTTGAGCACCAGGAAAAGCGCTTTATAAATGTAAAGTATTATTAATATTAGCACGTCTTATTATAAGTAGACCGTAACTGCCTAGATGGCTCAATACTAATCAATTGGTTATGCCATCATAAGATTGAATTATAAAGAGTAATGTCTGCTAACATAACCAGCTTATTACAATAGCTGTCTTTGATGCCAGGCTGTATCGACTGAAGCTGGCACTAACACATCGTGGTTAGAGGTTACATTCCCCCTGGGGCCACTTTATCCAAAAAGGGAATCAGTCATGGCCTCAGATAACAGAAGCACTTACAGCTCTGCCGCTGATAGACATGATAAACAATGCAAAAACAATTCATTATCAAGTACATGATAGCACTTAACAGCAGATTTCATTATTTGTAAACAAATTAAATGTTTTGGTTTCATGATTTATCCTCATTGTTCATTGTAAAAAAACTACAGACACTTAATATATGTGTCTATCATCTTAACACCAGGATAATTCTAACAAATCACAAACACAGAAAGGACGTGTTTTTGTTTTTTTAACAGAGAAGACAATTGATGAGATTTGCCAGGTCTTCTTGATAAATTAAGTTTTCTGAAAGTCAAACCTAATTTGGTTTTGCTATCTGTTCACGCTCTCCCACATTTCCTCACACACTCCGTACCTGTCAACTACAGCCTTGTGCGTGGCCTTCCACTGCTCACTGTCATCATCAGTGCCAATCTCAGGGTTCAGCTTCTGCAGGTTGACTCCTGCCACGTTAGCACCGCTCCATACAGGCACTGAAAAAACAACGACACATAAAGTCAATACTGATCTATGTTTCAGGTCAAATTACATTCACCATATCTTTTAGAAAAAGATCAGGATACATGTATTTATTATCCTTGCAAGAATGGAAGTAGTCATCACATACAGAGCATATGGTACAACTAGTTCCCCGATCCTTCAGATGCTGATATAGAGGGTGTTACACATTCACGAGATGCAGGAATACCGGTTCAAAGCAGTATACAATGTTTTTTTAGATTAGCTCAGGTCAGAAATGATCATGCTTGTCATATGTCTATCTCCATAGAGGCTGAATCATCATGTCAATCGTTGTCACAAAGCTATCATATGCCTAAAACAGTGTGTCCTGATGCTCTTCCAGGTAATCATACATCCTATTACATACACAGCTACGTAGGGCCTTTGTTATCATGTGCTACTCTGAAATTAGAAGAGTACATTCATTATTTTCCCAACAATATCCGACAAATATTCCTATGATTGTTAACTGACAGTAAATAATGGAGTGTGTTCCCCGTGTTGTACCCACCGCTGGTGTCTCCGTGCTCGCCCAGCACCCAGCCGTTGAAGGAGCTGGCGTGGATGCCCAGGCGCTCGGCCATCAGGAAGCGGAAGCGGGCCGAGTCCAGGTTGGTGCCGCTGCCGATGACGCGGTGCTTAGGCAGACCGCTCAGCTTCCAGGTCACGTAGGTCAGCACGTCCACTGTGGAAGGAGGGTGGAGTTATAGATATACAGTATATTAAAAAAAAATGGCTGCCGAATGAGGAGCGACTATGCCAACAGTGTGGAGGAACCGCTGTGGAAACAGAGAAGCACTTTCTCCTACAATGCCAAAAGTTCAAACCTGTACAGAAACAATTCTTACCAAAATGCTATAATAGGGCAGCCTCAGTTATTTGAAAAAGAAAAACTACAAATATTACTAGGAAGGGAAAGCTGTCAAAACATGAGAGAATCAGACCGACCTGCTACACCAGGTCTCACATCTCACGTCTTTTATAATTATTTTCTTATAAATATATGATATGAAATGACAATCAGCATCATCCTGCAGAATCATCAATAACCAAGCTTAACTTTTTCTATCGTTCTGTGTTTTTTTAAATACATTTTCTAGTTTATGTTCAAAAACGACATATTGTTTTCCATGAAAAGGAAAGTATTCTTGCATTTGTTAAAAATGTTCATGCACTCAACAATACATTCCCAATGTATATGTATGTACAGTATAGATATCGCAATTGTATAAATCAAATGATGGTCATCCTAATAAAGCTATTTGAATGGAATTGATATGTAATATACTTAGTAAACATTACACATGCACACAAACGCGATGTCATGAACCCAGTTTTTTGTTGGTTTTCTGTTTAGTCACATTTGTTTTGGATTGTCTTGCTTTGTCTAGATATGCCTTAAATGTTAGTCTCTATGTGAACAACTCTTCTGCAAATAGATCCAACCCAGCTCCTCTCCCCTTGACACCCAGAGATGATCATGTATCGTACTCACCAGGGTTGGAGACCACCACCAGGGTGCAGTTGGGGCTGTACTTGACGATCTGGGGGATGATGGACTTGAACACGTTGACGTTCCTCTGGACCAGGTTCAGGCGGCTCTCGCCTTCCTGCTGCCGAACGCCGGCCGTCACCACCACCAGGCGAGAGTTAGCCGTCACCGCGTAGTCTGGAGGAAGAGGAGAGAAAGGGAATCTGATGAAGAGATATCCAGGGATGTTTCTTTTAAAGTGCAGATGTTTGGCAGCAGCAGGTAAAATGACCTGTGTCAGCCACTATCTTGGAGGTCTTGAGGAAGAGGCTGCCGTGCTGCAGGTCCATCATCTCCCCCTTCAGACGATCCTTCATCACATCCACCAGAGCCAGCTCATCACACAGGTCCTGTAGAGAGGGGGGGTGTGATCATTTGCTANTATGTAGAGGGCGGCGCGCGAGAGAGCCACATATTTTACACACAACGGTGGGAGTGTGGCAAAAATTTGGTTATCGTGTAAAACCTAAAATTGTCCGTTGTAGAACAATGAGACTGACTATGGTAGACACCGAGTACACTACATAAATCAGGACCGAGTTAGAGAGGAAGACAGTTCTCATAAAATAGGAGGAGGGGGAGAGGAGAGGGAGAAGATGGGAGGATGCGCAGGAAGATGATTATTAAGGAGAGAAGTTAGGTCCATCTCACTTTTAACTTGGCAAGCATCTATCCTTTTTATTCAACCGGGTTTACATTTGATTTTAATATGATTAGTTTTGATGGTAAAGATGCCTTGTATTACTTCAACTTTCATTTTTGAATTTTAATATTAATCGTCAACACAAATAGGAAGACATTTTCATTCATAATCCTCAACTTCACAGTTCTACACTTTGTGACTCACATCTAGAACAATTGCTTGGCAGGAAACATCTACTGGAAAATAGAAATACTGTATAATTTATCAAATTAATTTAAAAGAAATACCTCATTAGAAAATTCATAATGGCTCATATAAACATACTTTTTCTCCTTGCAGTCATTTATCTATGAACATATGGGCAAACATATATAATCATACTAGGTAATTGTGATTTATTATCTGCTTTTCATATACATAAAAACAAAATGCACTGATATGTAACCAAATATTCCTGTGTGTATTACTAACATGAAAATATATGCATATTACATATGTGATTTTAATATGCTCATACCTTATAGGTATCATTATAATACAAAAATAAATATACATAATGTAGAAAAGGTGCGTAAACTATAATGTAACACATGCAGGCATGGTTCCTTGTGTTTTTTCATTGCATTTACTTTTATTTAATCAAATATGAATATCTAATATTTGGGGATATAGTCAGTGGATAGCACATTTAGGATTTAAACAGCAACAAGAGTTTGAATCCACTCACAGCCAAATTAATGTTAGGACAATATATCAGCATTTACAGCCTAAAATATATATCTGTATACCTGTGAAGACATATTAAACATCCATTACAACTGCCATGTATGCTGTGTTTAAAAGTAAATGGCAGTACACTGTCACTTCTGTAAAATAAATTGCAATTTACACATATGGCAATGAATCATATTTTTCTAATGGTGCTTTACTATTGTTCTTATATGAGTAAACCCATTGTGACGGGGTGGTTGTGTCTTACCCGCAGCAGGATGCTGATGGCGCAGGCCATGCCCACCTGGCCCACCCCCACCACGGTCACCTTGTTCCTCGGGGGCTCAGCAGGGGTGCTGGCCAGAGGGCTGATCAGCTTCTGGAGGACTGAGGACATGATGGCAGCTGCAGGGGACACAGAGAAGACATGTCCATCAGCTGAAACACACCTCTAATACGACAAGCACAATGTAGAGCAGGATTGTACCGTAATAATGAAAGGAAAATTAGTCAGCATTTACACTTGAGGTTCCCTTGTCGCATTCATACCTAATAGTCCGTGTTCTGATGCGCACCTGACTACAGTTTGTTACATTGTTTCATTTTTCAGAAGGTTTGGTTTGCGTTCACATGGGCAAAACTCAAACGGACTATAAACTTTAAACACAAGTCATGTACACGGAAATGCTGTTCAACCATTGGTCAGACATTAAGGGGGTAAAAACGCAAATCCCGGCAATTTCTACCGGAGCCTCCGCCATGGAGCATCGGCACTTTCGGCAGGTTATTCTCATGCTGCTGTTAATCTGGAGATCAACAGACACTAGCGGCCCGCGCATATATATCATCAGACAACGTCCGTTAAAAAACATTATAACACATATAATAAGAGACGTTCTGCAGTAAGGAGGGGCGTTTCACCGACGACAGGTGTTCTTATTTTGATGTAGCTGACGGAGAATTGTTACTTTACACGTCACTGTTCAACACTTCATTCTGCTTCACTCTTTAACTAAACAACCGCGGGTGTCTTAAAAGACTCTTTCGCTAAAGATTTTTGAAGATATCTGCGTTCTTGTGACACGTAAATACTGCGCTTCCTATGTTTTGGTGCGGACTGCGTTCACACCAGCAATGAACCGCTCCAGAGTTGGCAAGCAAGCGCTCCGAGACCACCTATTTTAGCGGACCAGAGTCCGGTTGTTTAGTTCACTTAAGAGGTCTCGGACTGTGTTCACACCGACCCAAATGAACCGCACCAAGCGGCTAAACGCACCAGGGTTTGATTCAACCGGACTATACAAGGCAGGTGTGGACGCACATGTTCTTCTTCTGTGTTTTTGCTTATAAATGCCCGAAATAAGGTCTGTCATTCATACCATCTAAAGAGATTTCAATGTTTTATTCTACGACATAAAATATATCAGTAAATGTAATACATTTTTCGCGTATTGTATTTATAACCATATAAAATAAAGGAATATGCCAGGATATACCAAGATTTGTAGACATAACCAGCGCCATTTGTGCCATATTTGTGCAATAAATTAATCAAACATTATCTCAACACTCAAATTTTCTCCATTAATTTCCCGCAATTGTTCTGTATTTCTACAGTAGTTTTGAATCAATCCGAGTGAAAATAATGGCAAATAAAGTTCCAAATGCAACAAATACTACTTTGAATAGCAAAACACAAGCAGTAAGAACACTCAAAGCCCATGTTAAGGTAAAACCCGAGTCTATAAACACTTACAGGAAGATGAGCGGATGGGCACCAAGAAGCGAGACATCGAGACGAGAGGAGCTTAGATCAACAGCTGACTACTGACAACCACCCAGTGAGCATTATAAATACTGAAGTGTTATCAGGGTTTCACAATTATTATTCTCTTAACTCTCAGTAACAGCATCATCATCATTTCCCAGTATGAATTAGCGCCATGCTAATCTGAACATTACAAGTGTATTAATTATCATATCAATTTCTACACCAGAGTCCTTGCCATTTGTATAACATTGACAGCAGCTATCATTTCTGAAGCTGTCATCCTCTAATACACACTGGTTGACACTTATCACAAGAATATGGTGTTCCTCGTGGATTACCTGATGTCTCACGAGGCCTGATAAAACCACTATACCAAAACTGGAAATGGGTAGGTTTCTATTTCGGATCATTTTAGAATGTCTTTACATTATCATGTGTTATATCTGCACTTATATCCAAAGCAACTTCAATACACTTCCATACTGTAGTCACGTTAAAAATCTTGCCGAAGGACACTTTGTGACATTAGGGTATGAGGATCGAACTATTGATAGCCAACGTATAGACACCTATTTATACCATGAGACACAGCTGTCCTTTAGTATCTTTTACTGAGGATAAAGAGTGTTTGACATGATATGTTAATGTGTTTATGATTATAACAGAAGGGAGACGTTGTATTATAGCTTGTAATATAGCTTGTCTAAATTGTCTAAGCTTGTCTAAATTATTATTTCTATAGGGTTTGGCATTATTATGTATATTATTTATGTATGCATAAGTTATCTTATATTGATTGTATTTTGTTTATTTCCCTTGTAGGAAAAACCACACACAGACAAATATCTGTATGTCTGCCTAAATAAGTAAAGAAGTCAAGCCTCATCCTCATTTCCTTTATTGTGGACCTTTGGCCTTAAGTGGTGTTTTGGCCGACACACCTGGGTGAACCTAGTGATGGACACAAAGTGCCAACACTGAGTTAACTCTAATTATCCACTACAGTGACTGTGGCTGAATCTACTGAATCTATTTGAAAAGCGGGGGTTTATACGTACACAATCAACAATCACTGTGTTAAAGTCACTAGTAACAACTAAGTGCAAGCTGCAGTCAGTAAGTATTATCATTTGGAATTCTGTAGAGAGACAGAAGCTGCGATAAATCATATAAAGAAATTCCAGATAATCATTTAACTTTAATTGCCACAAACAAACAAAGTTTTCCTCAACATTTCCTCTCAGGCAGTTTTTGCCCCCAAGATGAGTAATTTAACCTTTTCTAATGTAATTCCTTGAAAGGCTTGGATAAGTGCCAGGTGTTTCTAAGAAAAGGATAGCACTGCTTCAAGGGATGATAGAAAGTTCAAATTAGCAAAAGAATGGTTTTTACTTTCAGTTATCATTGTGACAAGTGATAACTGTATGTAATGGCTATAAATGATGACAATGGTGGTTAGATCAGTTTTCTATAAGCCTCACTTTCACTACACAATTCTGTCTTCCACTAATATCAGGGGATTCAATCACTTTTGGATAAGTGATTGATACAGAGTTGAAGAGGTGGGTTTTGAGGCGGGACTGGAACAGGGTGAGGGACTCAGATTCACGGAGGTCTTGGGGGAGGGAGTTCCAGAGCTTCGGGGCTGCCACAGAGAAGGCTCTGTCCCCGAAGCTCCGGAGTTTGGCCTTGGGGATTGAGAGCAAACTGGCTGAGGTGGATCTGAGGGACCGGATTAAAACATCTTACTTGGAATTGTATAGGTTCATAAGATGAACACATTAACTACAGACAGAAAGGGTTTTGAATATGGTTTACAAACAGTTATGTTATCTATGTGTCATGGAAAAATAATTTGGTGCACTCATCGCTAAGTGAGTTCGACCAAAAGCTACCACATTTCAAAATAAAACAATAGACATGGACAAACCTGTTTCTGGTATCGTTGAGACGAAAGTATGATCCATGAAGACGAGGTTTAAATCCATGAGTTTGATGGTTCCCAGATGCAAAAACACTGCATACTGTAGCCGTTAAAACGGGGGTTTAAAACAGGATGTGACAACTGGAGTTCGCCACTTCATGCATCTCAAGTTAAAACATTATGGTATTGAATTACAGAAGCTAAACACGTCCAATAGTTATTCAAGACGGACATGATAAGATGTGTCAATAGAGACACATTGACAATATGTGGTTAGGTGCAAAGATCCCATCTAGATTTCAATCACCTTAAAGATTTGATTGTAGCTATGACTGAAAGTAACATGGATCTTTAACGGTATTTTGTATTGGTAACAATGCTTAAAGAAATATCTTTTAAAAACGTGGATATCTTGTTCCTCATTTATCGCACAATACATCTCATTTTCACTAATGTGTATTGTGTGAAACATACAGTATTAAACATGTTTTGGAAAAAGCACATTTCAGAGAACAAAAGGATATGAAATAAGTTGGTTATTTTGAAACCGTTACCAAACTGCTTATTGTTAAGACAATAAGATTCAAAGCCGTGCTAAAGGAAGTAACAGAAGGGAAACATCTGGCTCTGAAACTGGCAGGTCAACCTTTCCAACCTCCCAGATTAAAAGGCATACACATCAGGAGCGATGCTTTCATGTTCCTGTGATCCTGCACCATCTGCTCGGACTCTGATGTTGTGAGCGTGTTCATCCACGAGAGTCCTGTGGCAGCGCAGGAAATTACCTCCCAATTAGATCTAATAGATAACATTAGAGTCCACCGAAAGAGAGAGCTGCTGCTAGTTCCTCGGGTGAGGATTGCCCTGGGTTTAGTAAATTAATTAGAGACTGCAGAGAAGAGTTCATTACAGACAAGACTCAGCAGTCCTCCTCACTTTTTATATCAGTCACGACCAGGGTTGGGAGGGGAACTGTAAAAATGCATTCCATTAAATGTACTAGTTTCCTGTAAGAAATGTAATCAGTAACCTAATCCAAGGTTCAAAATATTAAGGTAATGTAACCTGATTACTTTCCAATAGTTTTGGACGTCGTGAATATTATAAAATTAATAAAAAAAAATTAAAAAAAAAATAGACGAAACGGAACGCGGGGAATCGTCGCGCGCGTATAACAAAAAGTCGTCTGCGCGTCGCGGACGACGACTTTTGTAATCCCCCTTTTGGAACGTACATGAGTCATTCTTATGCGGTTGATCCATAAGTCCTAGTTTTCAGTTGACATAAGGGAAGTGTCAATGTATTTTTTCTGCATTAAAGTCTAATTGCAATGTAGAGGTTTACACCCCTAATATGGTGAGTGTCTTAATAAACCGGATGAAGACAATAAACATCTTTAATAAAACGGTAGTCATTTTTTTTCAACGGCTTTGTTTAAATTTATAAAATTTTATGGTCCTCAATACATAAGAGTCAAACGTAATAGTTTACAGGTTAGGTAACTAAACAAGAATGTAATTAACTGATTATTTTAGAGACGTAACGTTTATGTATTATGATAAGATGTGGTAATAATATTATGTATGTTAGAACAAAGTTTATGTACTCTTGGTCCGAATGCATAAATCCTATATTTATTCGATACGTAAAAATTTAAGTATCAGGTCCAACTACATAATTTTATTTTATAGCGAATGATGCGGACCACATTAATAAATATCCAAAAACAATATATATATATATAACGGACTTAATTCGAAGTCTTTCCTTCGCCAACAGGATAGTTATTTCCTGTGTAAAAACTATTGACTTACAGAACAAAGAAGAAAAAGATTCATGGTAACAAGACACAGACTGTAATATTGAATGAATTTTTGTCAAAAAATTAAACATAATAACAGTACAAGTAGACTATAAAAAC